>NW_007726994.1:336903-337831 GCF_000696425.1 Galeopterus variegatus | reverse complement strand
GGTACACTGCAAAGAATCAAAGACAAATGAAGGAAATAATGGAGGAAGTGAGAAATAGAAAAGTAGTATAAAACATACAGAAATTAAATAGGAAAATGGCAGAAGTAAATCCATTCTTATTGCAATTATGTTAAATGTAGATGGATTAACCTCTTCAAAAGTCAGAGCTTGGCAGAATGGATAATACAACATAATCAAATGATCAAACTATATGCTGTCTACAAGAGACTTACTTTAGATGCAAAGACACAAATAGATGAAAGTGAAAGGATGAAACAAAGATTTTCCATGCAAATAGTAACCAAAAGAGAGGTGAGGTGCCTATACTAATAGACAAAATAAACTTTAAGTTGAAAACTGTTACAAGAGACAAAGAAGGACATTATATATTAACAAATGATCATTCATCAAGAAGATATAGCAATTATTCATGTATACCTACCAAACAGCAGGGCCCCAAAATATATGAAGCAAACTCTGAAATAACTGAGGGGAAGAATAGACAGTACTACAATAATCATTGAAGCCTTCATTATGCCACTTTTAATAATAAATAAAAAACTCAGAAAATCAAAAAGAAATAGACAACTTGAACAACACCATAAACGAACTAGTCCTAACAGTCATACATAGAGCATACCAGCAAAAGCAGAATATACATTCCTTTCAAGTGCACATGGAACCTTCTCTGGAACAGACTAAATGTTGGGCCACAAAAAAGTCTCAGTGTACTTAAAAAGACTGAAATCATACAAAGTATCTTCTCCAACCAAAATGGAATGAAGCTAGAAATTAACAACACAAGGACAACTGGAAAATTTGTAAATATGTGCCAATTAAGCAACTTATTCTTTTTTTTTTTTGTCTTTTTTCCGTGTCCGGCAATGGGATCGCAACCCTCGGTGTTGCCCCCGCGCCTCGCTCAGCC
>NW_007726994.1:333295-335741 GCF_000696425.1 Galeopterus variegatus | reverse complement strand
TCTGTATGTGGGATCCAAACCCTCGGCGGGAGCGCCACCACGCTTCCCAAGCGGCGCACTAGCGCATGCGCCACCGGGCTGGCCCTAAGCAACTTATTCTTAAACAATGAATAGGTCAAAGAAGAAATCACAAGGGAAATTAGATTTACTTAGAGATAAATGAAAACAAAATTGCAACATACCGAGATTTATGAGATGTGGTGAAAGCAGTGCTCACAGGGAAATTAATAGCAGTAAATGTCCACATTAAAAAAGATGAAAGATCTGAAATCAATAACCCAACTTTATACCTCAAAGAACTAGTAAATGAACAAACTAAATCCAAAGCTAGCAGAAAGTAGGAACTAATGAAAATTATAGCAGAGATAAATGAAATAGAGAATAGAGAAACAATATAGACAATCAATGAAACCAAATGTTGGTTCTTTGAAAAGATCAAGAAAATCAACAAAACTTTAGCTAAACTGGTAAGAGAAAGAGAGAGAAGACACACATAACTAAAATTAGAAATGAACACGTGGACATTACCACCAATCAAATAGAAGTAAAAAGTATTATAAGAGAATACTATGGAACAGTGGTACATGAATACAAATTAGATAACCTAGACAAAGAAGAAAAAGAAAATCTGAACAAACCTGTAACAAATAAAGAGGTTAAATCAATAATCAGAAATCTCCCAACAAAGAAATGTCCAGGACCATGTGGCTTTACTGATGAATTCTACTAAACTCTTAATGAAGAATTAACACCAAATCCTTCTCAAACTCTTTAAAAAAAAAAATAGAGGATGAAAGAATACTTCCTAACTCCTTCTATGAGGTCAGTATTACCTTAATGCCAAAGCCAGGCAAAGGTACCATAAGAAAGGAAAACTTAAAACCAATATTTCTTATGAATGTAGATGCAAAAATTCCCCGCAAAACACTAGTAAACCAAATACAACAGCATATTAAATGGATTATACATCATGACCAAGTGTAATTTATCCCTGGAATGCAAGGGTGGATAAACATAAGAAAATTAAGCAACACATTCTTAAACAACCAATGCATCAAAGAACTTCCTCAACACGATAAATAGCATTTATAAGAAACCCACAGGTAACATCATATGAATGGTGAGAGACTGAAAGCTTTCTCCCTAAGATCAGGAATAAGACAAGAGTGTTTCTTTCACCACTGCTATTCAGTATCATCTAGAAAGTTATAGCCAGAGCAATTAGACAAGAAAAAGAAACAAAAGGCATCCAAATGGGAAAATAAGTGAAACTATCTCTATTCTCAGATGACTTTATCCTGCATGTAGAAAAACCCAAAAAATCCACAAGAAAGCTCCTAGAGCTAATAAATGAATTTAGCAAAGTTTCAGGGTACAAGATAAATACTCAAAAATCAGTTGTGTTTTTATACACCAGAAATGAACACTCCTAAAATGAAATTAAAAAAAAAAAACAAAAAACATTTCATTTACAACGGCATCTAAATGAGTAAAATACCTAGGAACAAATTTAACCAAAAAGGCAAAGGACTTGTACATTGAAAGCTACAAAGCATTGCTGAAAGAAATTACAGAAGACCTAAGTAAGTGGAAAAACAACCTGTGTTAATGGATTGGGAGACTTAATATTGTTGTGATTGCAATATTCCCCAAATTGATCTACTGATTTAATGTAATCCCTATCAAAATTTCAACAGCCTTTTTATTTTTTTCAGAAATGGAAAAGCTGATCCTCAAATTCATATGGAATTGCAAGGATCCTCAAACTCATATGAAATTGCAAGTGTAGTCAAAAGAATATTGAAAAGGAAAAACAAAGTTGGAGGACTCACACTTCCCAACTTCAAAATTTGCTACAAAACTACAGTAATCAAAACAGTATGGAACTGGAATAAAGATAGATATTTAGACCAAAAAAATAGAATTGAGAGCCCAGAAATAAAATCTTACAAGGGTGCCAAGAATATCCCATGGAGAAAGAATAGTCTTTTCAACAAATGATGCTGGGACAACTGATAACCACATGTGAAAGAATAAAACTGGACCCCTACCACACACGATATACAAAAATTAATCCAAAATAGACATAAATATTAGAGCTAAAACCAGCACATGCTTAGATAAAAACATGGGGGTAAATTATCATGACCTTGGATTTGACAATGAATTTTTAGATATAATACCAAAATCACAAACAAGAAAAGAAAAAACAAGTTGGACTTCCTAAATACGAAAAACACCTTTGTGCATTGAAAGACATTATCAAAAAACTAAAAAGACTACCTACAGAATGAGAGAAAATATTTGAAAATCATATATTTAATAAGGTTCTGGTATTTAGAATATATAAGGAACTCTTACATCTCAACAACAAAAAGACAACCCAGTTAAAGCATGGGTAATGAACTTGAATAGATATTTTTCCAAAGAGAATGCACAAATGGCC
>NW_007726994.1:331014-332996 GCF_000696425.1 Galeopterus variegatus | reverse complement strand
TCTGGTATTTAGAATATATAAGGAACTCTTACATCTCAACAACAAAAAGACAACCCAGTTAAAGCATGGGTAATGAACTTGAATAGATATTTTTCCAAAGAGAATGCACAAATGGCCAAAAAGTCATGAAAAGATGCTCGACCTCATTAGTCTTTGGGGAAGCGTATATCAAGACCACAGTGAGGTACCACTTCACATTCACTAGGATGGCCATTATAAAAGAACAAACAGAAAATAACAAGTGTTAGCGAGGATGTGGAGACGTTGGAAACCTTGTACATTGCTCGTGAGAATTTAAAATGGTTCAGCCACTGGTTGTTTTTTAAAATGTTAAACACGGAACTACCATATGACCCCACAATTCCACTGCTAAGTATGTACACATATAAATCAATAACAGGTAATCAAACAAATGCATTTAAATTCATGTTCATAGCAGCACTTTTTACTATAGCCAAAAAATTAAAACAGACCAAATATCCTATGTATCAATGGATGAATGGATAAACAAATTGTGGCATATATGAAGATACTTCAAAAAGTTCATGGAAAAACAGAATGAAAAGATAATACAAATCTTTCCATGAAGTTTTTGAACTACCCTTGTGCACGTAATAGAAACATTATTTAGGTATAAAAAGGAATTAAGTTCTGATACATGCTACAATATAGATTAACCTCAAAAACATTATGTTAAGTTAGAGAAGCCAGATAGAAAAGGTCACATATTGTATGATTTCACTTATATGAAATATCTGGGGACCAGCCCGGTCCGGCTCTGTGGCTCACTCTGGAGCATGCAGCGCTGGTAGTGCTGAGGCCATGGGTTCGGATCTTATATAGGGATGGCTGGTGCGCTCACTGACTGAGCGTGGTACAGACCACACCGTATGGAGGGTTGCAATCGCCTTACCGGTCAAAAAAGAGAAATATCTGGAATAGTTACATCCATAGAGACAGAATGCAAATTGGTGGTTGCCAGGGGCTGAGGGGAGAAGGAAATACAGAGCAACATTCAATGGTTCAGTGTTTCCTTTTTCAGGATAAAAATGTTTTGAAAATAGTTAGAGGTGGTGGTTGCACAACATTGTCAGTGTACTAAATGCCACTAAATTGTTCATTTTAAAATTTTTAGTTTTATGTTATGTGAATTTAACCTCAATTTTTAAAAAGAGAAAAAAGGAAAAAAATAAAAATATCTGAATAAACTATTGACTTGAGTTGAAAATAATGTACCAGTACTGGTTTCATTAATTGTGACAAATGTATCATACTAGTGCAAGATGTTAATAATTGGAGACACTGAGTGGTGAGGGGAGGCAGGGTGGCATATGGGAACTCTTTGTAACGTTTGCTCCATTTTCCTCTGAATCAAAAACTTTTAAAAAATAAAGGCTAATAATGAAAAAAATTTTCCTGTCCTAAATAACACTTTGATCAAAGAGGAAATAAAACTGCAATTAAAAATTGTAAAATAATGATAATGTGAAAGTGACATATCAAAAGTGTAAGATATAGTGAAAATGGTACTAAAAAATTTCTAGCCTCAAATATTTTCATTATAAAATGAGAAATAATAAAAATAAATGAACTAAGTATTCAACTCATAAACTGAGAAAAGTAAAAATAAAATTTTCTAAAAAAGGCATTAAGAAAATATAAATAAAGATAGGAGCAAAAGCTAATTATTTAAAAAGTAGCTAATTTTAAAAGTGATACATCCAAGAGATTGGCTCTGTGATATTTCCAATCAGAAAGCAAAAAAAGAAAAGGAAGAAAGAGAGCAAGCAAGAAAACATAAATAGACAAAATGAATAATGAAAAAGGGTTATCCATATAGTAATGGAAATGATAAAAAAAGTATAAGAGATAACCATATATGCTGATACATTTGAAAAATTTGTAAAAGGAATAATTTTTGAGCAAAAACAAATAACCTAACCTACAAGAAAAAAATAGCATAAAACCTGAATAAATCAGTA
>NW_007726994.1:281965-330825 GCF_000696425.1 Galeopterus variegatus | reverse complement strand
AGCAAAAACAAATAACCTAACCTACAAGAAAAAAATAGCATAAAACCTGAATAAATCAGTAACTATAGAAGACACTGGAAAAGCTTTTAAAGAATTCTTCCAAAAAGGGGTGCTAAGGCCAAACGGTGTGAAAGATTCGTTCCTTAAACATTTCAAGGAACAGATAATTCCCATTAAACTTTTTTAGAATATAAAAAATTTCAGTATTTTTATAATTTTACTTTATAAAGGTAGCCTAACTCTAATATTAAAACCTATCAATGATGCGTTCCAAAAAGTACAGATTAACATAAATACAAATGCAAAAATTCTCAGTAAATTACAAGCTCTTTTTTCCAGCATACATTTTCTTACTATAAATTGGATATAAGCCTAATCAGTGTGAACACATATTTTGCATACCACTGTTGTTGTTTGTAACTGAATCGTGGTCTGCAGCTAGCATTGTCATAATAGGACGAAAGCTTTTTGCACAACACGTAGGAACAGCTGCTTTGTTNTTGAGTATCTGGTTGCTCTGCCTGGATAGGGTTTCTTGGCTGTTGCCACATTGTTTTTGTTCTTTTCTGTTAGTTTGAGTTGTGAACTGAATTGTGAAGCCAAAATAATAGAGGAGAGGCGTCTAAGCATGTGGATTGAAGAGAAGAAGAGGAAATGTGTAGGTTTGGTTTGGTTCATTTTGATCAACCAATTTATTATTTTAAATACAACAATAACAAAATATAGTTTTTAACTATGAATCTACCTTTATTACAGAAGCAATCATATTAATAATATGATTTTTGATAACATGGAATTTTTAAAAAAATGCAGCTACTGAATTGTGTCTAACATCTACCTTTATTACAGAAGCAATCATATTAATAATATGATTTTTGATAACATGGAATTTTTTTAAAAATGCAGCTACTGAATTGTGTAAGAGCAGAGCACTATAAAGTTTGAAACAGAAAAACCACACAGTTGACAGTTGTCTCTAATGTTACCAAAAAAGACACTGAATATAGTTTAACATGAAGTCTTGATTTTTTTTTCTGAAATATACCCTTAGTAAACTAGGATGTTTGGTCGTTATTTGGTTTTATGATAAATGTATTTATCTCAAACCAACAGCCAACGTCATTCTTAATGTTAACCACTTAGGGAAATTCCCACTGTGATCAGCAACAAGACAAGGTTGACTGCTCTCTCCTCTGTTATTAAATATTATTCCAGAAATTCTGGCCAATATGGTGAGAAGAAAAAGGGAGGAGACATAATTATATTTTTTGTATCTAGGCATCACATGTGAATTATCTAAAATAATGCAGAACAAATGAGGATCAATAAAATGGCTGGATGAAAGATAAAGTTATGAAATTAAGGTGCCAGCAGTAATGAGTTAAAAAATATAGTGGAAAGAATATTCCTATCCATATAACACCCTACTATGCACACGAGAAGACAAAACAAAATATATTGGACTACATTTTATAATAAATAAAGAACCTTTTTATGTTTACTGAGGTCTTAGTAATGCATAGAGAGACATAAAATGTTCACAGACAGAAGGTTCTATAAGGATGATCATTTCCCTCAAATTAGTGCATAAGTTTCGAGAAATTCCAACCAGAGCTTTTTCAGGGGAATTTAATGGATTTATTTTGAATCTCTAGTTAGCCATCTCTTTCATGGTCATGAGTGTTTAAGAGAAATAACCGGACACTGCTCTAGGGCCCCGACCGGCTGCTGGGCAGATTGGGCTAGGTATACAGCCCCATGTTCACCCCCAGCTCTGAAGCTGACTGCACGAAGGCAGACTAGGTGTCCACCTCTGCACAAGTTGAAGTGTACCCTGGAAGGACTGAGGAGGTGGGGGTGGGTGAGAAGTGAGACCTAGCTTCCAGGAGTGACCTGGCTGCTTTGTGACCTTGGCCAAGTCATCTTCCTCTTCCCTCCATCATATTGCAGTTTGGATAAGACATTTTCCAAATATTGTTTTAATATTGTAAGAAATCAGGGCAGTGGTAACAGAAAGTCGTGAAAAAAGGAGTGACACAAACTTATATGTAAGCCCTGGCTTTGCCACTTACAAGCTGGAAGATCCTGCGACCATTTTCTTCTGGCAGGCACTCAAGAAATGACAGCTGTTAATATAACTACAGTGATAATGGTTCTTGATGTTTAATCTTTTTGAACTATCAACTTTTCCAGGGTTATTCTTAAGAAAATATGCGATCTTTAATACTTATTTTTGATTGTGAAAATAAAAGGGCCAGTTGGTAACAGAACTAGATCACTATACTTGTGTAAGTATAAATTTCTAAGATAGGAAATGCAGAGTTGTCTATAAGGTTAATACTTTAGTGTAATGAAATATTCATTATCATGTGCTTCTTATGAGATGGAAAAATACTAAACATGAGATAATGTTTGAATAGACATGCTGGATCAGGACAGAATTGATTTTTTAAAGTATAACCAAAAAAGTATAAATACATACAGTATTAATTTACTTTTCAACCTAGAATGCTATATACAACTAAACTTAGGCCAACTATCTTTCAGTCTTACATTATGTTATAAAATTCACTCATTGGAGAAGGCTTATATTCTAGCTATAAACAAAAAAAAGTCATTTCAAGTAGAGACATAAATTCTATCTTAAAAGTTAGGAAAAATTGAAAAGATATGGTATTTTAAATTTCCCTTGGGTCTTGGCTAGGGACCCATTTTTTAAAGGCTCATTTCTAACTATGACAATGAATAAAAGGCATTATTGAATCATGTTATTAATTACTCACTTAGCAAAAGAAGGAGTGGAACAAATCTGCAACACTTCAGCTTAAGACATCCAAGCCACCTTGCTAGGTTGAGAATCGGTGGGAACTGTTAAAACTTAATTACCTCTTCTTCAGGTTACAAGTCTTCCTTCACAGGTTATTCCTCTTTAAAGATGTAGGAAGTTACATAGTCTGAAAGTTTTTTTCCACAGGCTCTACCAGTGCCGCCCAAACTGTCCTGAGCTCTCCCTTCTGTTGAACTGGGAACTTCCACTGAGAAATCCCCTGACTTGAAGACTTCCTTATTTGTAGCTATCAACAGCCAATCATGGCAAGACATTGAAATGAAGCAAAGACTACCAGAAGATATTCTGTAAACCACCCGTGACTGTAGCTCTGACTTCCTTTTGAAGCAAAGATTCTTTACTTGAATAGTTAAGGCATTTTAACAAAAAGCCAGAAATGATAAACATAAAAATATCTTTGGATTAAGCATAAGTTCATCTAAGAAAATTTAAAAGTAAGTTTATTTGGTAAATGGCTTTTTGGCTTTTAAGAAGTCACTTTTTAAGCTAAGCAATATATTTATAAATAGTAGGCAAAGACCAAATTTGACTCTAGTTGTCTTTGTTTCATGATCTACAGAGGTTACTTTGATGAAGCCTAGGAATAATAAGGTTTATGCTGGATTCCAAGAGCCTGACCTCAAGTACTCAGAAGAGGGGCAAAGCAAAGAAGGCTCTTAAGACAGCTTTTCTGCTCTGAGAAATAAGGTTCACTGTTCATGTGAACGAGTGTATGTTCCAGTACACTGGGGAAATGCTTTACCAATGCATGTATTTCTCTCAGGCTACTTGAAGCAAAACATCAAGTTTTACATGCAAATAGAAGGCAGCATATGCACCAAAGACATTTTTCTTTGTTATAAAATTTTAGAGCTGGAAACATCCTTAGACATTTGTTCCATTTTCTTTTTATTATATATGAGGAAAAAGTAGACGGTAAATGCTCAATGTCACAAATAATGTTAGAAGCAGCACTTAGATTAAAGTCTGAGTCTTGAATCCAGGTGTATTTCCTTTTTTTACTGTACTACATTCTCAGTGTATCAAATTACTGAACTGAAAAAAGGACTGTAGCATTTGAGTGGTCTCCTTGTTCAGTTCCTGCACTTTACAGAGAAGAAGCCTGAGTCTTACTCAAAGTTCCACTGTTCATAAAAGGACTAGAATTTATCCGGTTCTTAGTCTAGTTTCTTTTCTACTTTAAAACACTTCTCTCTCAAATTATATGATAAATAAATCTGAGATATTGCTACTTGTGATGAAATTATTCTATACAAGAAACTTTGAAAGTATCTAAAATGCTGAATAAGCTTATGATTAAAAACATTCCATTTACTTACCTAACATATAATGAAGTATTAAATTTCCTTCAGCACCTTGTGCTTTATAATTATCTTACTGATAAAATATCAAACATTAACCAGTCTTGTGTGCCATGGAAAAATAACATCTATCTAATGCTGTAAATACAGCAAAACAAAAGCACAGAAAACTGAGATAGTCACTGATGAAAGGAAACCTTACTTCTCAAAAGAATTTATATTTTTGAATGAGCAGGGTTTTAAAAACACTGTCCTTACTCCTTACATTCTTATGCTTAAGCTGTAACCTAAATTAATGATTGAACTTTTATCAGTAGGGATATGCAGTTGGCATGCTTGCTCAATTATTTATTCAATAAACATTTATTATTTCAAAAAAGCTGTGCTCCTGTCTTAACTGGGAAATGCCCCTTTCTTTGGTCTTTCATCCTGTGGCCCCTCCCTTGTCTGCTTACTTTGGCATTTGAGCTTGGCTGACACCCAAGCTCCTGCAGAACTGGCTAGTCCTGGGTATGTTGGTTTCAACCTGGTGGGGCGTTGCTTGAGAGAGGGTCCTGAGGCCAAGACAGAGAAGCTATAGTTAGAGGTGCTTTTTGAAGGAATTTTGTCCAAGTGCATGAAATTTAAAACCTATGCCACCAAACAGTTCTGGCTCTAGGTAAAATATGTGAGGCAGATGGAAGTTTTAATTTTTGTTGTCTCTAGTGCTTTTTTTTTTCCTTATCCCCCCTACCTTCTCACCCTGTCTTTTTTTCCTTTCAGAGTCATAAACCATGTGACCAGGGCAGATAGAAACGCAGAAATTCCTGTAGGGGAGGAAGGAGCAAACTGGCACCAAGCCAGGACTGGCAAGGGTGAGAGTACAATGATGAGGGTGAGAGGATGAGGGTGGGAGGCAAAAGTCAGGTTCCCATTCAGGCAAAGATAAATGGCCAAGGGGGTTGCTAATCAAAGAATGAGGACATCACCACTATAGGACAACAGGATTCTCAGGGAGGGTCTGGGTGAAAGGCTTCCCTAAGAATAATCCTGGAAAGCAAAGTCTTCCCTGGAAAAAGTGGAGGGCAAGGAAGCCAGGTCTCTTAATTGCTGGCTAGGATTTAGTGATAGGCCACCTCCTTCAGGGGAGAGACCCAGGTGCCTGTGATGCTGGCCAAGAAGCTAGGTAGGCAGCCAGGCTGCCTGGGGTGGGTGTTTGATTGAGAAACTTGGTCCAGATGTTCACATGGGCACCTGCAGGATGAATCCATGATCCAGGCATGGTATCTGTAGGAGCAGCAGAATTTTCTAGACTCTACTTGCTAATGAGCCAATGCTCCAGGATTTTATTGGCCCATGGCCACAGCAGGGCTGACCCTAAAATGTAAGATCTCACGTAAATGGAGGGTTGGGCACTGCAGGGATGATGGATACTGCTTTTCTACTATATCTATAAACTATACCAGGGAAAGTAGCTGGTATTACTAGCTTGCAACTTAATATAAATTTATGTCAAATATTGCTTCTCAAGTGGGAATACTGGCATTTTATGTCTTCATTGTAGAATTAAAGTGCCCTATTTAATGGAATTTCTGGCCGCAGGGAATAAAGGGGATTTGGTGGAAGTAGGGAGAGGGGCAGGGTAGGGAAAATGTCCTTACTCCTAGCTGTAACCTAAGTTAATGACTGGCCTTTTACCAGTAAGGACATGCAGTTAGCATGCTTGCTCAATTATTTATTTAATAAACATTTATTGTTTATTATGTGTTAGGAGGGGCAGGGTAGGGAAAATGTCCTTACTCCTAGCTGTAACCTAAGTTAATGACTGGCCTTTTACCAGTAAGGACATGCAGTTAGCATGCTTGCTCAATTATTTATTTAATAAACATTTATTGTTTATTATGTGTTAGGCTCCATGCTGAGTGCAGGAGTTATTAAAATTTTTTTTTTTTTTTTTTTTTTTTTTTTTGCCCTTGAGGAGCTCATGGCTTTAAGGAAGAGACAGACATGCAAACAACATTTTACTCTGCCCATTGACAGAGTCGAAAGCAGGGATATGTACCAGGTGCATGGGAATGTTGAAAAGGGGTTAAAATCTCCAATGAGGTAATAATGACTAATACCTATATTGCATTTACTATGGTCTTGGCACAATTCTAAGTACTTTGCATGTATCATTTCATTTAATCCTTATAAGTACTATATGAAGGAGATGCTCTTTTATAGTTAAAAAAAATTAAGAGGCATAAAGAAGTTAACTAACTTGACTAAGTACATATAGCTAGTAAGTGGAAACCCTGGCCTCCATCTTCAGTGTCCATACACTTAACTTCTTTACTATAATGCTGCTTGGATATCCACTATAGTGCACTTTATGTAGTGCAGATTTTCTCATTCATTGATAGCATGGAATTTTAGGGGAGGTGAAAAGAAATTCAGATGATTTCTCTACCACTCTGAACTCCTTCTTACAACCAGTTTTTGAAGCAACATCTGTGTTGCCTTTTCCTCTTTCCTCTTACAGTCTATGTACTGTTTGAGAAGCAAACTCTACCTTTGTACATAGATGGGCCAGAACTAGCTTAAATCAGTCAGTACATTAGGTCAGTCCAACATGACATGAAGTTAGTCAATTGAGAATACATCATTGCCAATCGCTCCTACCTGTTTGGTATTAGGATGGGTGTGCCAGAATAGTATAATCAAGGACAGCAAGAGGATGGGAAGGGAAAACAAGATGATGCAGAACGGGTGTTTTTGTTGAGAAGTGGAGGAGCAAATTAGACTTACTGCCTCTTCTCAGACGCCAAGTGTAAGGAAAGTAGAAATAGATTAGTCAGGATCTCTGGCCTCACATCTGTTACAAATGGGCAAGATTCAGCACATTCATTAGAAAAAAGTTATAATAAAGTAGTGTAACTGCACATGTGTACCCATTTACTTATTCAGCATGATTGTTGTAATTGTGTAATGCTTGGCTTGTGGCCACCATTGTGTACTAAGAATATAAAGGCAACTGCTCTGAACTGCTGGTTGGCAGAGCATGGAGGGTCAGTGGGGCAGAGATTGAGCTTGTTTTGGAGGAATAAAGCATGTCTGTGAATGAAGCTCATGTCTGAGAATAAAGCATTTCTACCTCGCATAAAGCTGCCAAAATCTTCTTTCAATTACCTGACTCACAACCTGCACAGGAAGGGGCAGAAGGCTCTGAGATTCCTACCTGATACCAAATTAGATAAACAGGGCAGCCTCGGAGCAGATTCAATACCATTAGTTAAGGAAGATGATAGTGCACATTTTATTTCTGCAGATTTACTCATCCTTCAATTTTTTCTTGTCTAATCTGTTATGTACAGCTTAGTAAGTCTCATTTTAAAAATCCATGATACTTTGTACAGGATACAAGGTGAACTATCTAAGTTTCCATTAAAAAAGCTCTCTGCAATTTGACAGAATTTCATCAATGAATGAAGCATCTCAGTATAGAAGAATCTGTTTCAGGTATTATACATTCTACTTTCTCTTTTAGTGGCCAAGGTAGCAATACATTTAGTTTATTGCCAAATAACCCTTTTATTTTTGATCTGTGTACTGGGATTTCTCCTGTTTGAGGTAAATGAGAACCACCAAGCAAAACAATGAGTCTCACAGACATTTTCTTTCTAAACTGAGAAACCCAGAAAAGTTGTTTAGATATTAGGATAAAATAGAAATTACTGGACTCCCCTCTCAGAGATTCACAATTTATAAATGGTAGAAGACAAATTTTCATTACCTAAAATATATTTCTTTTAGATTTATAAATTTATGAAATTGTAATTGCTGTGAGATGTTTAAGGTCATCAATAATTTTGTATGTGAGCACACACAGTACAGTAATCTAGTCCTTATACACTTTCTAATATCAACAGGATTAATAGTTCATTCTTGTAATTCTCTATAAATGAGGAGGTAAAAAAATGTTAGTCCATCTGTAACCTCTAAGACATAATGACAGTGAGACAAAAGTTAAAAAGTAGAAGAGAAAAGAAGGAGAGACAGAAAGGATAACCATAAACTCTGGGTTTTTCTATGACTTTAATAAAATAAATCAGACTCTCAATGATGTCTGACTTTTGAAAACTGTTTAGCTTGACTCTAGGGGGATGTTGGGAGGATTAACTAGCTGAAGCTTGCAGAGAGATTTCAAGGTTCCTCCTGTGTTGTTTATTCCTTGGTTCACCAGCTGTTTCCTTTTAATTTGATCATATTTGATGGGAGTTCCAGAGTGTATTGCTAGGGGTAGGGCTCATAGACCCCACAAGCCCATTGTACAGATTGGGTCACAAACCCTTCACACACAGGTCCACAAGCTAGGTAATAGGAAAAGATTCTGGGAGCTGTGGGTAAAAAATTAATAGGCTTTATTCAGAGCTAGGAGCAGCCGCCCTAGTGGCCTCCTGGAGCACCCTGAGAAGTGCCATATATCAGAGCCGTTAGTCCTTTATATTTAGGTCCATAATCCAGGACACCTGGGTGCCCATACACAAGTACATTAGACAGTAACTAAGGAACACCTGGGCACATGTGGCTATTTACAGCAAGTGCTCGGCAAGATTCTGAACATCTGAGGGGCCTTGACCATTTTCCTGTATTTCCCCTACACAGAGCAATGATGAAAAATTCAATAAACATGGATTCCAAGTAAAATCACAAGCTGTTGTCTGATGGAGAAGACTGAGATAGTTCTAGGAGTATACATGTAACCGTGTGTGTGGACGTGCTATTCTTTAGATAAACTGGTTGAATCCCTTTACTTCAAAGAGGAGGAAACTGAGACATGAAGAGATGAATTGGTTTTCTTAATATCAAACGACTGATTGGTGGATGGAATTGACATTTCCACTGGCATTAGAGTTTAGCTCCAAAGTACTTAATTATCTCTTCTTTATAACTTGAAGATGTGCTGTTCAGGTTTGGCAGCTGAGTGGGATGTGACTGGAGAACTTTTTCTGATTACTCCATTGCTTAAAGATCTGTGTGCTTTATCTGTCCCTTTGTCATTGGATTTCAGATTTTAAAATATTGTTTGAATGAAAAAACAAAACCTTCTAGGAACTCCCCTTTCCCATGTCATGCATTTATTCATTAATCTTTCATTCATCAATTTCTATATATTGATCACAACTGGACAGAGGGAGCTGTAGAACCAAGCAAGCCCAATGGCACTTTGTGTAGTACATTAGAGGAATTAAAAATCACCTTTTTGTTAACAGGCAGTCTAGCAGAAGGGTTAGGCACACAGGTGATGAAGCTGTATTGTCTAGGTTCCAAATCCTGACCCCACTCTTGAATAATTTCTTGCTTAAATATTATGGTGGTTTTAAGAACTAAATGAATTAGTGTATGTAAAGCACTTAAAACCCCAGGCACAAGGTGAGACTATGTAAGAGGGCTTTTTTGATGTTTATTCCTTGTTGTTATATTTTTCTTCTGTCTCTGTAAAATCATAATGTGAATTTATGCAAGTTTTGTAGGAAAACTAGCTAGAAGGAAATTTATTTAAGCAAGATCTTTTTTGTTTGTCTATAAAACATCCATATTGCCTTTTCCTCTTTCCCGTTATAGTTTATGTACTCTCTGGGAAGCAAACTCCACCTTCTGTCCATGGGTCCAGCACTGGCTTAAACCAGTCAGTACATTACATTTCCCTGGCCTTTGCTATTGGCTCAGAGGGAAGCACGTGACCCAAGCCAATCTAATCCAGGTGAATTCCAGGACTCTTGCTTAGAATACAAAGCTTACTTTCCCATGAGAGTAAACAGTGCAGCACAGCCCTCATTATGGCTAGTATCCAGCCTAAAGCTACAAATGGCTTCAGCCTTAGGATGAACCGCTACCATAGGATGGCCAAAAAGAGAGAAGGAAAAAAAATGGGTCTGTAATGATATTGCTGAGCCACTAATCAACTAATTTTCAAGTTCCTCTCATTATGGCTAGTATCCAGCCTAAAGCTACAAATGGCTTCAGCCTTAGGATGAACCGCTATCATAGGATGGCCAAAAAGAGAGAAGGAAAAAAAATGGGTCTGTAATGATATTGCTGAGCCACTAATCAACTAATTTTCAAGTTCCCTCTACCCCTTGACTCTCCTATTATGTAATCCCCAAGTTTCCTTTTTAATCATTTACGCTAGTTTGAGTTGGATTTTCTGTTACTAGCACTGAAATCTTCTTGCTGTAATACTCAATATAGTCAAAAAGGAGTCATGAATACAACAATAATGACAATAAATAGCCCTTATGGAGAAGTTGTTACGTGGCAATCACTGCCCTAAGTATTGATCTTTACAACAATCCTATTGGACATGTATTATGTTTCTCATTCCTTACTACTCTAATGTGGGACTCTGAATACCATGTCCAAAGTATCATGACTGCAGATCTTGTACTTTCAACATGGCCACTTTGGGGCCTATTTTGTGCTAATGCTTTCGCAGAAAACAGATGTATAAAGTCTAGCTAGTCAGGCTCCTCTTCCCTGTTTCTCCTCGTATAATTTTTAAACTAAACACAGAAGATACTAATTTGGGCACACCAGTAGTGAAACTTGACAATTGATTAAGTCCCTTGTATATTTAGATGTAAATTTTAATTTGTTTGAGGGTTTTATTTTATTTTATCTTGCTTTATTTAATTTTTGGTTGAAGGTTTAATTTAAGAACTTATCTCTCCAGTGCTTGAATGCTGTTTTTCCTCTTATTTATTGTAATCAAATATTAGGCTCATCTGAGATAGACAACTGGCAGAAAGTAAAACTGTCTCTCTGGTTCTTGCATACTCTGGGTTTTTAAATAAATGCTTTCAAAGTTTATCCCTCAGGAGTGAAGATCCTTCCCCTTGTTTTATATAGTCAGGGTCCAATCAGGGGAGAGAAAACATATGGTAATTTGAACAGGGAAAGTTTAATATAAAGAATTATTTACTATACCAGGCAATGATCTATAAAGGGGTAAAGATAACTTAAAAGAATACCCTAGGGCTCAGGGAGGGTATCCAAGAAAGGAACAAATGTGGGAAAGAGCCCTCCCCACGAAGGCTGGAATTCAGACCACATTGGAAAAGGTGTGGTAGTGGACCACACTTTTGAATGCAGGGGATTTGTTTTTATTATACCCTGTTATGTCAACATTCAAAAGTAGCTTTTATTTAAGTATACTACCTATATTACTTTAAGGTCAGTGAAGCACATGTTAACTATAAAATGTCTTTTCAGGTGTAGTCCCCAACGAAGTCTTGGGGCTCCCCAAATCCTCTTTGACTGATGTCTGAAATAGGTTGCACCTTTATTTGTAATATAAGACTTTGACCCCAGTTAAAATGTGACTACCTCATGAAGGAGAACTATTATGCCATTATTAGCCATTAAACCTTAAGGTGACTGAAGGTGGTAAATCCTCCCAAGAGGCTGAGTAGAAGACTTTAACTGATGTTTTATGTCTTAATCATCAATCCCTTTTGAAACTTTCAACAAATGGTATCAAACCATTTTGATGAGCTCTCAGAGTATTCTCTTCTAGCCACAGAAACATGGTTAGAGCCTTGAATATAGTACTCTTGTTTCTATTTCTGACATGGTGAGATGCAGTAAGAGGCTACAAAACTTTAGACTTTATGTGGTAAAAAGATTTGAAGATAGAGATCATTCCTTCTTCTAGAAAAATGGTAAAATTTTAAAAAAGATACTGCATTGAATTCTAAATTGCCTTTTTAGGTTAATTAAAAATTTGATAGAGGTATGGTTCAGAAAGTTTATACAGCTATAAGATATATATATAGCATTTTAACTAATAAGCAGTAGAATTTTCCCCCTCTTTTTACTGGTTTATTAGAGGTGTTAGTTTGGTAGGGCAGCTGTAACAAAATACTACAGACTGTGTGGCTTACACCACAGAAATTATCTTCTCACAGTTATGGAGGCTGCAAGTCCAAGATTAAAGTGCTGGCAGGATTGTTTTTTTCTGAGAACCATAAGAGAAGAATCTCTACCAGAGAATCTGGCCTTTCTCCCTGATTTGCAGATAGCTGCCCCCTTGCTGCCTCTTTATGTGATGTCCGTCTGTGAAGGCATGCTTCTGGTGTCTCTTTGTTTGTTTAAATTTCCTCCCCTTGACTGAAATCTGGTGCTATGATCTGAATGTTTGTGTCCCTGCAAAATTCATATATTAAGATCTAATCCCCAAGGTGATGGTATGGAGGTGGGACCTTTGGGAGGTGATTAGGTTATGAACGCTCCACCTTCATGAGCGAGATTTGTAACCCTATAAAAGGGTTTGAGGGAGCCTGTTTGCCCTCTCAGGCCTTTCTGCTCTGCCATGTGAGGATGCAGCAAGAAGTTGTCATTTATGAGGAATAGATCCTCACCAGATACCAAATCTACTGGCACCTTAATCTTGGACTTCTCAGACTCTAGAACTGTAAGAAATAAATTTCTATTGTTTATAAATTACACAGTTGAAGGCATTTTGTTATAGCAGCTCTTGGACCACCAGAAAGTCTGTACTGTTGCTCTGCTGAACTCAAAAAGTACAAGCCACTTCCACATCAACCCTCTCTCTTTGCTGTTTTTTTCAGGGTCAACTCAGGCCGGTTTCTTGCCTTTGAACTGTTCCAGATAAGAATCTCTATACCCACCATCTTCAGTGGACAGTGGACACTGGTCAGACCCTTGGAGAGGTTCTCTTGAAGCCCTCCTTTTCATCTGGCTTGGTGGGTGGCGTGTGTGTGAATACCCTCTCGAATCCTGTCATGAGACGGGTAGAGAAAATGCAATATGCTGGGATTTCTTTCTCTGAACAACTCCCCGGTATAATCTTGTTAGGGTTCACTTTCATCTTGCCTCCTTTTATTTTTGGGGCTGAATTTCTGGATCAGCTTTTTGGGTGACCCCCTTAGAAAATTCATAGATAATGTGGGTTCTTTATACTGTTTTCTGCTCTAGGGTTTTAGATGAAAATCAGAAGCAACAGGAAAATGCCTACTTACACTGCTATCCACATTAGTCACTTCACTATTGAGACAATTTAAACACAAAACTTAGATTCAGACTGTCTCTACAAACAGAGTAAGATGGTTTGGTTTATATACTTGTTTTCTCAAAGTGTTGCTTCAGTCAACATGGTTGGACCGGTTTGGTGTGTAGAATTAGTCTCAGAGACTTTCATCATTCTTTCAGGGTGGTTCCCACAGACAGGCAAATGGATAGACTGGGCAAATGGGAGTTATTCTGTAGGCTAAGGCTGACAGAGAAGATTTCTGAAAGATCTGTTTAAGTTTCTTAGGCATTTTTTCCCAGAAAGCTTGAATTAAGTGGCTTCGTTTAGCCTCTGTCTATCTCTGGTTGTTTGTGTTACTGATCCTCAAATAATCACCTGATTCTGATCTACTGTGTTCCTAGTTCTGACATGATCACCAGACTTGAACAGCCTGTATTCTTGTGCTATTTCAGCTTTACCCCTGATTTCAATGGCAATGTTTCCAATCCTGAATTTACAATCTGAGCTACATTCCTGCTCCTACCTTGCTTGAGTTCTGTTGTCTGTGGCCTTGGATTTGCTTGATTGTGTGATTCATCCCATTGTCATGACTCAGCAGGAAGGACCCTGCCACTGCTCTCATAGCTTGCCTACTTGTAAAGATTCAGAAGTCAATATATCTCTAATTCCAAAAGCCTTTTCTTAGGTTCCACCTTTACTGTCATTAAAGCCAGTTTTAAAGCATGGGGAAAAACATAGTTTTGCCTTTCCTAAAAAGTCAACACAACTTCTTAAAATTGATGGCAGAATTAAATCCTGATGGAGACTCAGAAACTCGATGCTCTTCTAGGTACTGATACTGTGTGGGCTGCTCATAAATGCAGCCCACACTCTGTGGCAACTTGATGGAAATCAGAGATTCATATTCCAGAAAAACTGAAAAAACAAAAAGCTCTTTTTGTCCACAACGTGGCATTTTTCTCAGTAGATAGGAGAGAGGATTGCCATAACTTGGAGATGATAGAACCTATCAGTGTGGACCAGCAGGTAGGAGAAGGAAGCCGGGATGGGACAAATAGACATAGAAACTGGCCTTGCAGGGACAGCTGGGTGCCTACTGCACAGAGCGCAAAGAGGATGATACGCTTGGGAGTGGTTTAGATAGGTACTGATTTTCAAACCTGGTTCAAAAAGAGCCAATTCATTCTCAGGGCAAAGACCCAAGTCTTTGTTGTTGATGAGGAAAATATTACCTGCTGTGAAAAGTTCCTCCTGTTACGAAAGCCAGTGGTATATGGACTGTTGTCTATGACAAAATTCTTATCAGACCACATGAAATTAGAAGGATAAGGATAATGTAGTGATTTCTCCTCTAAAGCTAAATTAATTCACTTTTAAAGAACTGTTTTTTAAATTCTGAAATGAGTTCCCTCTTACTTTTTTTTTTGCATTAATACATGCTTTTAAAAATAAAACAATATTAGTGGACCGTAGCTGTTCGTTTGTATATCTTTACTTAGCAAATTAAAGATTAGTAACCTTGTGTTAGTCCCCAAAATGTTTTTGAAATATTACTAGCTCATAAAATCCAAACATTTTGGAAGACACAGGAAACCTAACCAGGAAGTGACCATGTTCTTTGAATGGCGGCAGACTATGAGACAAAGTGGCATCAAATTCCAGATCCAGTTTTCTAAGTCAGCAGCAGGAGTGAACCTATCCTAAATGTCACAAATAGGTTTCCTATCAATGTTACTTCTGAGCACCATTTAAAATTGTTTGGTTATTATTAATTGTAAATGAGGCAGAAGAAAATCGAGGATTTCATGTTAAGTATCAATAAAGCACAAATTATAATTGCATAGTTACAGTTAAATCAATATTTAATGTTATTATCTTAAGTGTGTGTACAGTTAAACACACTAGTTTACTGTCACTGGCATGTTGGTGTCACAAAGAAACAGATATTATTAAATTGTCTTGTTTAGACTGAATCAAAATCAATTCCTTCAGGAAATGCCCCTAGTTGTAATTTAATGTCTCCTCCTCTGAACTCTCATCACATCCGTGTTAGGGGTGGCAATTTTGTATATTGGGTAGGTCATTGTGTTGGGAAGGATTCTAAGACTAAATATGGGCTCAAAGAGAAAGAATTTTATGACTGATCATTGATTTCTGCCAAGGGCTCTGGAGGGGAGGTAGTGGGACATAGTTGTGGTGGCCATATCATTGACTCCTCTGGCAAAAACGTGCTCCAGATACTGCTCTGGATTGTCATTATCAGTTTATACAGAAAAGTCTCCCCTTCACCATGGTGCTTCCTGTGAAGTGAATATAAAAGTGGGTCATCATAAGATAGATTGTGTATTTCCATAGGAGAAATGCTTTACTTGTAGGATGTATTTCCAACCAAAGGCTCAAAATGACAAACTGAGAATGTCTCACAAATGAAAAAGGAGCTTGAAACAGTTGAATTGTGTTCTGCCCAGAATTGGAGGTGAAAAAGACCATCTATGTCCTTGCTACCTAACTGTAGTTGGCAGTATCAGCATCACCCTGGAAACTGTTAGAAATGCAGAATCTCAGGGCCCTGCCCCTGCAATGCTGAATCAGACCCCACATTTCATCAAGATCGCCAGGTGATTCTGATGTACATTTGTTTGCTTTGTGGAGAAAAACCAGGGCCTGGAGAACTAGCAGACAGAACAATGCCTATTTTGACCACAGAATGGGAACAATCTTAGGGCAAGATTAGGAGAAGAACCCAGTGCAGCCAGGACACAGTGCCAGGCTAGTTATCAGGAGGGTTGAAAGGAAGAGCTGCTTAATAGGAAATGTTGCCAGGATGTGCCTGGAAAGTCACTGCAGACTCACAGGGCTCCTTCCTGGGAAGTGGTGATGTGTTTCTTCCATAATCCCAATCAATGTTTTGGCTAGAGTTGGGATTCAGAGATTAATCAGTGGGGGGCGGGACTCAGGTATAATAAATAAGAGGAGAAAAAAGGAGGCAATTCTCCTCTAGCCTGCTCCTCCCAGGCAGCTCATTAAAATTACATGGGGTGCTTTGGTAACCCACCAGTGCCTGGGAGCCACCCCCTGAGATTCAAATGTAGTTGGTCTAAAGTCTGTCTTAGGTGTCAGTATTCTAAAAATTTCCCCAATTGATTGTTACATGCAGTTAGCATTGCAAAGTCTGTGACATATTTCTTTAAAGACCTGAAGAAAAAAAAAAAAGTACCTATAGTTCAAAAAAAAGTTCTACTATAGCATAAATACATGCTATGTAAATTAATATAAAAACTAGAGTCAACATTCAATTAAAAATTTTAAAAATTGTTTTAGAACTCAGAAAGATGAGAGGGAGCATGAATTTGGAGGTCTATATATATATTTTTAAATCATACATAAAATATTGTGTTTTCATTTTATTTAAATTTCCTATAGCAAACAGATACTCGGAAGTATAAATGGGATTAAGACTCCGGAGGCCTAGATCATCTCTGAGACCTCCTGCTAGTGATTAACTGTTGTTGAAACTGATGAATGCGTGGGTGAAGGTGAAGAATAGGTGTTAATTAGACTGCCTTGAAGTGGAGCAGCTCCACAAAAGGCTAATCTTGGAAACGTGGAGATTCTTTTTATTACCTTAACACCTAGTTTGCAAATTCCTATTAAGGAAAGGAGCAAGAAGCTAACTTTTATTGAGTGCCTATTTTGGGCTGAGCTAGACGTTCTCATTCCATTTCCACAACTACCCTGTGAATTAGATATTTTTCAGAGGATAAAGCAGGCTCAGAGACTGAGTAACTTGGACATAGATGGTAAATGGCAGATCCAGGGTTTGAACTCAGATATGTCTGTCTCCAGGGCCTGTGATCTTTGATGGCACACATGCTATGTTTCCCAGAGGGCTGAAGGGCCTGCTAGCACATGTTTCTTTATATCCATGAAGATGTGTCTCTTACAAGCTAGATGGCTGGCAATAATTCCTTTAAGAATGAACAAATGAGCTGCATATGAAACATTTTAGGTAGATGTGTACAGCTGTGTCTTACATCGTGGCAGTGGGCCGTGATCTCTGTCTCTCCTTGCTTCTCCTCACCTCCCATCATTCTCTTTCTGGCAATTCTTTAACTGATCCCACTATATGCCCCTTTTCTCCCCATGGAGCTGAAGAGCCAAATGCCAGTCCAGCTCCCAGACTCTATGAATCCTGTAGCTGCTGACCCTGGCCTGGCTGTCTTTGGAATTATAGGTTAGGGGTCAGATTGGCCCAGGCCACCCAAGAGAATTGAATAATATTTGAGACTTGATTTGAGTTAGACCGGGTGTAATTGGAATAGAACTGTAGGCCGTGTGGGGGCTCAGAAAATGATATCCCAAAATATGGCACCTTGAAAATTGAGAAAACAACAGAATCAGGAAAGTCACTCTCTGACATTATCCCTTCTTTTCCCCCTGGAAGCTGGCCATAGAAGAATCTTCTGACCTACCTCCCCTGAAAGGAGGCCATAAGACTCTCATGTGACTGAAGTCTTGCCCTGTAGCCAAAGGGAAGGAATGTCACAAGGAGAGGCCAAGAATCTGAATAAACAGGCCTTGCTGAGTTTCTTCCAGTTTATTGTCATTAGATTATACTCTTCTGTCCTCCAATCATATTTCTGTATGACTCTCTATAAAACTCCACAGTTTTCCCTGGGTCTTTTGGTCTTCATTTCTGAAGGCTCCTGTGCCACATAAAACTTTTATTAAGTGTTTATGCTTTTCTCTTGTTAATCTGTCTTTTGTTATAGTGGTGTCAGCCATGAACCCATGATGGGTGAGGGAAGAAATCTTTCTACCCCTATAGCTGAAATTCAGGCTTACCACTCAGTAGTTAGCATCATGGATTCCTGAGACCTTGTGTATTTCTGAATTATTGATGGGGCTAAATAAAACAGACTGTTCTCAAAGGTTTATTCTGGGGCTTTTTCTTCCCTATAATTTGATGTATTCAACACTGCTTGAATCACTAAGGCTGAGCTCAGGGAAAAATTGTTTTGATAGCAACTCCGTGAGATGAACACTGAATATTGAATAACTAAAATAAAGCTGTAGTTTTGTTGGGGTCTGAACTAGAGAAAGTGCTGAAAATGAACTGTTCTATAAAAAATATCAGTGATTAAAGAATTGATAACAGTCGTATGATGGGTTTGGTGATAGAAGCAATCTTGTGATGTTTTGAGATAGCTATATGGGCATGTGACTGTCTTGAGTTATGTTTTCAATACTAAGGATGGTGTGAACATTTGCTAATCTGGGTAAGGGTTAACCAAGCGGAAAATACTGGTCTGAAACTTATCAGTGCATTATTCTGGGTTCTCCCCACCTCCAATTTAATGTTTGACTAATTTCCTCTTTACTCAGACTTTACATGAGAGAAACAATAATGTTTATTGCAATAATAATAATGTAATTTACAATAATAATATTTATGATTCATTACAGACCCAAGTGTCCTAGGTATTATGTTAGGTACTTGTATACATTAGCTCTGAAATTAAAAGCTCATAAATAGAGAAGATTTATTGTAGCTACATAGAGCCAGTTTACATCTTTTACTCCATATCCCGAAGAAGCTATGCCATTTCCAGAGAAACTAACATCATTATTAAGGAGGTTCCCTGGAATTGTGCTTGGCAAGATGCTAGAGTTGAAGATCATTCCCTTTAAGTCAAGAAAATACAAACAACACTGTTCAGGAGTCTGTGTGCACTGAAGAAATGGAGCACTGAGGAGTAGTCTTGGCAGGGTCTGATTGAGAACCTTTGTTTCTCAATACAAAAAAAGCATGTAAAAAAGGGAACAATTCTGTATTCACAGTTCATCTGTTATATTGAAGCATTTCCTGAGCAGGCATTTTCAATGGGGTGAAAATCATGCA
Organism: Galeopterus variegatus; assembly: GCF_000696425.1. Lineage (NCBI taxonomy): Eukaryota > Metazoa > Chordata > Mammalia > Dermoptera > Cynocephalidae > Galeopterus > Galeopterus variegatus. The sequence continues at coordinate 311,761 of NW_007726994.1, read as the reverse complement.
ATAAAGGAGCTTTAAAAATAGACAAACATATACCAGATTTCTTCTCCCAGCTAGGGAATAGACACTTGCTTCCAGGTGTTAAATCAGCAAAAGAACAGATCTGAGCAGAGTTCTGGCTGGCTGTTGGCTGCCACTCAACTTCTCATCTGAACTTTTGTGTAGTGCACCTCTTGAACAACATTCCATGTCATCCCTTGTACAAGGTACAGCACTGCTTAAAGCGTATTTCATCCTAAGATTCTCCATATTGTATGTTTGCAACTTGTGAGTAAAAAAAAAAATTCTTTTTTCCTAACTTGAAACCATAAGAACAAGAACTAGAATTAAAAAAAAAAAAAAGAGTCCAATTTTGATAGGTCAACCAGTGGCTTTTGCACGGCAGAACAAAATTTATTGTGAATTCTATTTTTGGCCAGATGACCTATGGGTTTCCAGAGGGAAAATGCAGGTACTTTCTGGAGGATAGATCTCCATACCCCTTAAGAAACAGTGAATGACTGGCAGATGTAGGTACTTGAGGCACTAGGGGTTGGAGGAGAAGAGGGAGAGTATGTGATTTCCAGTTTGAAAAGTGAGTTAAGAAGGCTTGATGGAAAGTGGTTGGATGTTAGTGGGAAGATGATGAGAAATGAAAAGATCTTAATATATTAAAGTGAAATCTAGGTCCCATCAGAAATCAGGGTAAACAGAATTAGTCACTTTCACCTATTCTCTTGTTTCATAATACTTGCAGAATAGTGTTGTTAATCTACTTAGAATTGTCAGCCAGAGGCTGCAATTAAGATTCCCAAGCTCTGTCACAATCTATTTTTTTTTTAGCTTGAATTGTAGGAAAAATACAACATTAAATATATTTTTGGAAAAAAAAATGGGGCAAGAGGACTCATCCATAATCTTACAACTCTGACCTTTTCTCTTTTAGTTTTTCCCAAATACTTAATATATTTGGTTGCAATCATGTAATACGATTTTGTGCTCTACATTCTTCATGAATATTTTTATATTGCTTAACAGTTTTATAATGAAAATAAACTGCAAAATATTTCATTGAGAGGATATACTACAGTTTAGTTAACTGTCTTCCTATTGTTGGATATTTAGTCCTTTTAGACTCTGACATTTAATAAAGGAAATCAGGCTATTTAAATGTATCATTAAGATACCTTTGGTCTTTAGAAATCATCCAATTTCGGGCTGGCCCGGCGGCGCACTGGAGAGTGCACCACTTGGGAGCGCAGCGGCACTCCCGCCGAGGGTTTGGATCCCATGTGGAGACCGGTTCCCGCTCACTGGCTGAGTGCGATGTGGGCGCAATGCTGAGGGTTGCGATCCCGTTACCGATCAGTAAAAAAGACAAAAAAAGGAAAAAAAAAAAAGAAATCATCCAATTTAATATTTTTGCCTTTTTTTTTTTTTTTGCCTTTCAATGAATGGCCTATGCTGTGTTTTGTATTCTATGATTTATAAGATAAACATAATTATGGAAATTCAATTGGTGATTATTTTAAAGGAGCGTTCCCAAACCGTAGTGGCTATCGGAATCACCTGTGGTGCTTGTTAAAGTGTTTATTTCTGGGCTCTATCCTCAGATATTCCAGTTAACTAGATCTGGGGTGTAGGTCTAGGCATTCTCATTTGGAGGTTAGAGAGCCCATGTAGATAAACACTTGTCTTCAGGGAAATTTAGGGTATCTTTTAGCAGGATTGCTAGTAGAATTAATAATAGAATGCTGGAGGTACTTCACTTGAATTTAGGCTAACTTTTAAAGGCAGTTTGTATAGTCTAAAGATTCTTGTATCTATAAACATAAAGTCTAGTTTTATTTTATGCCAAAACTCACCAGGGAGCAGAGAGAAAGACTGGAAAAATGAAGAGGCGAGTCCCTGCCCCTGAGCAGGAAGACAAAAAGGGTGGGAGGCCTGCCAACTGTGTGAATGTGACAATGAGGGATGTTGGGAAGATGTCATTAGAAGGACTCAGGGAACACACACCACTCCTCACTTCCAGCTACAACATGATGTGATAAGGAGACAGCAAACCTATCTGATATCTTAAGAAATCTAAACAGTGGTTTCAATAAGAACAGAGTGTTTAAATATATCTGGTCAGCTTTACAGTTTGATGAAATTAATGGCTTAAACACATGTTTAGAATTTACAAAGAAAAATAAGTACTTCTACCTTATCAGAATAAAATATCTGTATGTTTATCATACTTCTCTCAAAAGTATCGAAGAATGAAAGTGTGATTAGAACCAATATGTTTTTACATGATATTCTCCCATTTTAGAGTGTCCATCATGATACTTAAAGCATTTGACAGACTGTTCTTTTTCCTTTATTTCTCAAAATAAGTAGTGAGTGGGCAGATATCATCCCTATTTTATAATCACAGAGAAGCAATGAAAAGTGGAATTCTTTCCTTGTAGTCTCATATCAGCTAATCTCTTTTACTGAATTTTTGGAGGGTTGAGGTAATGCTTTTTTAGCTTTTATAAGGGCTACCGTAGGCTTAGACTATTGGGAGACAATTTTCCATGGGTGTCTCACATTTCTGCATGTCTTAGGAGCAGAGACACAACTATCCTTTGCCCCAGAATGTCTTTTCAAGGAAATTTGTACAGCAGCCTTTGAAGACAGAGATAGTGTCTCCCTCTGGAGCAAACAGCAGCCATGCTTGCTGTCCAGTATAAAAGATTCAAGTTCCCTACGGTCCGGCAAATGCAATCCACTGTATGTGCAGGCATCCATCTGGGCCCATCTGTGTTGCCTCTTTGGGACTTGGGAACAGGAAAAAGTGACAAAAAATATACTACTCATGCTGCTTGCTGTGCCATCAGTGAGAAAGTCCTTTGTCTTCGAAGCAAGAGTCTCATGTCAACTGCCAGCATCCATGAAACTGTGCCAGACTAACGTGTTAGCTAATCAATAGGGTAAAACCTCATTGCCTTCACAGTTCTTGACAACTACAAAATAGTGTTCAATTAAAGACTATGGAATAGAATCAAGACCCAAATAACAGTCTAGATTTTCTAACTATAAATTCATGGCACTTGGAGAAGTCAGCACTGCCCTACAAAGTGCAGCCAAAAAAGAAATAAGAGCAGCTACACATTCCCTGGAAATGTTGCATGGACAATTTTAAAGGTGCAAGTTCCAGGACAGTAGCCTGGGGGATAAGAGTAGAGTTTAAGGAAAAGGTGGCACATACGGAGAGTGAGCGAAATGGATAGGAAAGCTGCGGGTTGGCCCCTGATGCTCTAGCCCTCTTTGTTCTCTTGAACTAGTAACCCTTCCTCCCTCTATGAAGCTCTCCAGGTAAAACTAACCAGCAAAATGCCTGCTTAACCAACATTTTTACAATTGAAGACTATGTAAATGACAATAAAACACTGGCAGTATGTGCAGATTCTCTCGCATACTAGATTCAGAAAAGAAAATATGGTCTGTCTTGACTCTCACTGCTGTCAAGTGTTTAAATTGTCCTTCCAGCATATATTTAAAACACATTGTCATTGCAATGTTACCAAACAGTGAGCAAGTCAATATATCTGAGACCACACAATGATTGACATTTTATAAGTCAAACAGAGAGTCATTCTGTGACTGCTGTTTCCAGCTCTGAGGACTGCTGATACAGTTTCTGACAGTGTGGAGAGATGTGTAATGTTGGTTCACAACCGCAAGCTGTAGAGTTAGAAGGTAGCCTCAACTCTGTGGTTGCTTGGCACATGTTGTTTCCTTGAGTAGGAGTGAACCAAGGCAAAGGACACTGATGTCATGAACACATTTTCAAACAGTTTTGTGTGAATGTTGGGGGGTTCTGATTTTGTTATTTTCTGTCTTACTTTATTTGGTTTGGAAAAGATGAACTTATCTGGGTTACATGCTTATGTGGGAGCACTTGCAGGATCACAGACAGAATAAGCCAAGGGGGAGATGTAGACCTTCTGGGCCATATGATCATATATAGGTGAGCAAGGTCATTGCCCTCAGTTCAGATCATGTGCCAAATTTCTCACAAATTATCAGAGGAATTAAACTAAGATTCAACTTTTAAAAATTGAATTTGCACCTGAAATGAAAGGACAGACTGACCTCACTTAGGATAAAGTCCTATCCAAGCAGCTGCCCCAACCATACCTGAGTTAGTGTGAAACATTTTTTCACCCCTTCATTGTAAGCCATTGTGGAAGGCAGAAACTGCATTTTTCATCGTTGAATTCTAAAAGTGTAACTCAGTGCCTGGCACAAAATACATGCTCTTTGTTTTTTTTTTTTTTAGTCAAATGAGAAAATGAATAAATGCCAAAAATTGAATAACAGTGCCTTAAACAAGAGCCGTTCAAGTTTCCTGACTCTTGTTTTCAGAGATTACTCTTTCTATTGACATTTTTTTTTCAGCTGGAATGACGTCTCATTTTATTACACTTTTTTTTTTTTCTCATTAAGCTTACCATGGTTCAGAAACCCTGAGAAAATAGCAAGGTTATCTACTAAAGAGTATTTCTTGATCCTCATTTCCTTAATAAACATCTCTGGCAATGTTTTTGACTTCCCCAAAGAGTTGTAACTTAGATTTCATATTATTTAGGTGGAGAAAGAGAACAACATGATCAATGAAATTAAGGCTTTTGCATAATTAGGGAAAAACACCCTTTCCCTGGCACAACTTCAATCTTCTTTTTCACCAGCTGCTGTCATTTTCATATCCCTAGCTGCTTTCTCCAAGCACAAACACACCTGTTCTCCCAGCTCAGTATCCATTTTATGCTGGCTTCTCATGAGCAGGAGATGCGAATGTGTTTTGACTTGCGTCAGAGAACTGAATAATTGTCTCTTTATTCTGAGATGACAATAGTCCTCTTTGGCAGAGATAGGCAGCTGAGTAGAGGTCAACCTCAGAATTTTTCTCCTGAGACTGTGAGCTGGACAGTTCACTTAGCAAATCATTTGCAGAAGAGCTACAACCTTAAATTTCTTTCTGTGCTCAACTTGTTGCTGTATCAATCTGTGTCAGCTCCTCTAGCTTGGTTATGCAATGGTGAGAGATCAATGTCTGGTGGCCAGTGCAGGAACAACTAATCTTGTCCTTCTAAGTCTGCTGCAGATGAAATTGCCAACAGATTGAGTGACTGGCAGCCAGTGTGGCACCTTTTGCTCTGGCACTCAAGAAAGGAACTTGATCTAGTGCATAAAAGCTGCACAGTTTATGTGTAAATGGCAATAAAGCAAAAGCATGTGTCAGAGCATGCAGTTAAGGGAGGCCAACAGCAGAGCAATCGGTGTGCTGGTTGGCAGTCATGTTTGGCAAAATTAGTGGCTATTCCCATCTCTACTATTCTTTTATACTTCCATGAAATATGAATTAATTATATGTGAGTCAAGGGTTTTACCTTGGAGTGTCCTTAATGCTTTTACCACAGAATGTTCAGGGGTGACTGTCTCATTTTTTATTGGGGGTTGCTTACAGGTCCCCAACCCCAGTTGATTTATAATAGTTTCCAAAATAATGGTGTCATTCTGAAGATTTCTTTCCATTGTTCCACTCTGTTTTTCTCCCATCTGGTTAGTACACCACTTAACTTAATTAGTAAAATGCCATCCTGTCTGGTTCTCCCTTGCCAGCCAGTCATTCGGTCCCCAAATCACTTCTTCACCTCCATCATATAGTTTAGTATTTTGCAACAGAAAAACTGTGACATAGCACATTCTTCCAATAATGGGGAAAAGTGAAATTTGCTAAACCAATGCTAATTAAGCAGAGTTTAACATTAGCTTGAATTTAAAGCAGATCCCCTGAGACTTCCTAGCATATATCCAGAGTGTCATAAAACATAAAGCTGCGCTCCCTCACAATTAGCATCCATTTATTTGGGAACAACATCAAGCAGCAATAAACAGGTATAACCTATTCCTTTCTCTCATATTCTGTTCATCAGTAGCCTGCTCTTGGATACTTACTTTATAAGCAGCAGCAGCCTCCAGGTGACTGGGTTAAATAAAATTGGGGCCAGGTAAAATGTCTTACTAGGCATTTCCCTCTCAAATCTTAGGTGCTTTTTTCAGTATTAAGCTGCATATGGCAGTGAATTAACTGCTGAAATAACTTGCATTAAAAGGAAGTCTAAATCACACTCAAAATGAAATTGGTTTGGCCAGAGGTGATTATAAGTGGAAAGCAAGCTAGTGGTGAAGGCTGCTGGGCATGAGACTGTGATTGTGTTAGGTCTATGAATGAAACTTTTAAAAACTTTTCCTATCCCAGCTGTAACACCTCTAACTGCAGGATCTAACCCCGTTGACACCTCTTCTGTCTCCTGGTGGCCACAGCCCCCATTATTGTGCCTTCCTGATCTTCTTCTTTTATCAAACTGTAAATAACCAGTATATTTCTGGTCAGTAGTTAATGCTACTCTACTAGTTTAGTCTATAGTGTTCATGTTAGATCTCCCAGAAAAGCATTTTTAGTATGGGTGGGACTTTTACACTGTTTTCTTTCCATTTTTATTTCACAAACATCACACACCAAAATAGAACACTTTTAAAACAAAAGAAAATAATTCATAATCCATCCACTTGCCACATCAGATCCTAGCAAATTGGTAACTGCTTAATTCAGCTTTGTCAGTTGTTGCTGCTGGTATGAACTCAAGGCATTTACAAATATACAGAAGTAATACATTTTAAACTGTCTGGATAAGGTCATCTTGGCAAATTCAGCATAAACACAGAAGCCTTCTATTTTTTTTGGTTATGTAGATCAGAGCTAGAATTCTAATAAATAATAAATAAGAGAGGTAGGAGGAAGAAAAAAATCCAAGGGAAATATCAATAGTATCAAACATCTTCTAGGCCCCATCTGTTGCATAATCCATTAGCTGAGAAATTGCTGAGAGCCCTAATAATAGTTCTTGAGATTTAAATAGCTCTTTTCAAACAAAGAGATTTGCCATCGCTAATGTCATCCATCTTTACAACATCTTTTTAGGGTGAGTGCTCGGGACAGGTATTATTATCTATGTTTTACAAAAGGCACACCATGGCACAGAGTTTAGTGATTTAAGCAAGGTCATACTGTTAGCCAGGGCACATATAGGATGTCTACCAAGTGCTTTAACTATGTACACCTCTGTAGCAGCTACAATATTTAGATCTACACAGACATAGTTCCAAGTGTAATTTAATGGCCTAAACAGCAATGTCCATAAGGTATCTGTGTGCAAAGATCAGATCCCCTACTTAAGAAATTTCTGGTTGTATACATAGTAATATATGTTCTTCGTAAGTGCATTATAAATGTCCTTTGCCTTGGTAAGTGCATTATAAGTGTCCATTGCACACCTTTGTCCTTATTGGCAAGTGCCGGCCGACTCGGTGGCCAGCCATGTGGGGACCACCAGCCGCAGCCACTTCTATTTCACCACGGCCACGCTGGCGCTGTGCCTCGTCGTCACGGTGGCAACCATCATGGTGTTGGTAGTTCAGAGGACGGTAAGTGGACTCTACCTCGCTTTTCCTTTCTGATTTGTGCTCAGGTGGCCCCAGAGAAAGAGCCCTGGGTGCAGTTGAGAGCAAAAAATAAAATTATATACACACACACACACACACACACACACATGTGTATGTGTGTCTATGTTTAGGTGTGGAACTTTTTCATGTGCTGGTCAAATCTGAGGCTGAGCTACTGTTATTAGAACAAATTTAGACAAAAAGCAGCAGTAAATCTGGTCAGTCACAAATATGCAACAAAATTCTGTAAGTCTTAGATGCACTCCAGCAGGTTTCCTTGGGGTCTATAGTTGGTTGTCATCTTCACTAATGGAAAATATTCCTCATGGGAGGTCCAAGTAGACTTGTCTATGGAAGACCATGCTCCTTCACAAGAAAAAGCACAGGGAGAACACTGGCTCCTTTAATATTCAAGAAATATTTAGTATGTCAGAAAAGAAGGGCAAATATCACGTTTTTAAAAATGTTCTCTAGATTTCCCAGTGTTGCTCATTTTTACAGTTCCAGAGGCAATTATTTAATAGATTTAGTCAGTTCATTTAGTCAATCAACAAATATTAATTAAGCTCCTACTATGTATGAAACCTTTATCTAGATGATGGGGACTGAGCATTTAATAAGACATCTCAGGTCCCTGCCTGCCTGGAATTGATATGTGAGGAGAGAGAGATAGTAAGCAACAAAAGAGTGGGGACTATAGAAAATAAACACATAGAAAACCAAACAACAACAAGAAAGATAATTAGAGTTTTGTTTTTTTAAAGTGCTCTGAAGGAAATAGGGTAAGGAAAAGAAAGAGCCTGGAATTGATATGTGAGGAGAGAGAGATAGTAAGCAACAAAAGAGTGGGGACTATAGAAAATAAACACATAGAAAACCAAACAACAACAAGAAAGATAATTAGAGTTTTGTTTTTTTAAAGTGCTCTGAAGGAAATAGGGTAAGGAAAAGAAAGAGCGAGAAAGAAACTGGGGAAGGTCTTCTTGGACAAGGTGGTCAGGGAAGACTTTTTGACATTGAAGCTTAGGCCTAGAGCCATTATTAATATGGGATCTGTGCTATTTATGTGTTCTTTAATCTCTACTGGGTTCCATATACTGTAAAAGTAGAACAATATTTCATTATCGGCTCCTGTGGAATAAAGCTTGCTATATGACACACACTTTGGTTCTCATAGAGCAGTGTTCTCAGACTTCCTGGTCTCAGGGTACCTTTACATTCTTAACAATTGTTGAGGACCCCAAAAGAGCTATTGTTTATGTGGGTTATATTAATATTTATCATATTAGAAATTAGAGGAATTTAAACATTAATTTATTAAAAAATAACATGTGATATGTTTATTATTGTTAACATAAGGAAAATAATAATTTATGTATTACACATTTACATATAAATAAAACTATTTTTTAAAATAAAAAAATAGTGAGGAGAGTGGCATTGTTTTACATTTTGCAAATCTCTTTAGTGTCTGGTGAAATAGAAGACAGCTGGATTCGCATGTCAGCTCCTACATTCAATCTGTCATGAAATGTTGATTTGGTTGAAGTGTATATTTTTTAAAAATCCAGCCTCATACGGCTATGTATTGGTAAAGGGAGGACCTTGTGTCCTTCTGAAAACACACTATCATGGAGTAGCTTTTAGCTCATATATCTATACTGCAATTCCAGGAAAAGTGAAAATTATTCATGAGAAGCTAGATATCTGCTGATTTTAATCATTGTCACATTTATTACTTTTCAGTGGTTTACCTCCCTCATTGTTAAGGGCATGAATTGGGTTAAACTCATACAGCAATAAACTCAAATCTGACTTCCAGCAGCTTATTCCTTTTTGAACAATTTGTGAAGTGACTTAAATCTCGGCACATAGAAAATGTAGCAGGTGGTAGAAATTTACACACTAAGACTCATATTTTCACTTTATTTTCTACAGCTGATTTCATTGTACTCTGGAGACCTCATTCTTACTGATGGCAGAACGTACAAGCTATGCCAATAACACAAACCTTCGTTTCTGCAGGTTCAAAACATTCTCTTTTCAGTAATTAGTCACTTTTTCAGAGTGTCTTCCCAGAGGTGAATTTTTGGGAATCATATGCTTCCAGGCCCCTCACTTGCTTGGGACCCTTTCAAGGCCTGGGAGGGGGTCCCTAGAAATTTTCTTTTTATAATTTTGTACTCTTTTTCCTAAAGAGGATTCTGTATGTTGTATAAGTTTCAGGCATGGCAAAACCTGTATTTGCTCCTCTTTTACCCTTCTCAAGGGTCTTCCCTTCCCCCTTCTTCTTCTAAAGATAGCATCTAGGTGACAGATGATGATGATTATTCTTTTGACAACGAGCAATGGATGTTTGCCCTTGGGCTGTACTCCGGGTTCTTGCTGAATGAGCTGCTGAAGTGCTCTTGGCCCTGGGAACTTGGTGGAACACTTCTCTTTGTCGACTTGACCCTCACCTTAGTAGTTGCAGTGAGATAAATCTTCTAGGTCTGGCTGCGATCCCATGCTTAGCAGTTGCTTTGTGGTCCTCTGCTGTAGAAGTCATCTCATCATGACCTCGGTGAATGTCTCATGAGCTTGACAGACAACACTCTGAACTATTTTCTGTGACTACCCTAGTCACTTGCTGGTCCTTGGGAACAGAGTGCTTTCCTAGGTCCATCTGGTCAGGCACCTCATTTAGTTACTTCTCCTCTATTGCTCAAGTGCCATGTTGGTTGAGGCACCATGATGACTGTGAGGTTTTTCTGAGATACTTACAGCCTGACCAGGAGAAAGTCTCCTGATGTAGAATCCTGCTGTTCTCAACCCATCTGGATGTTTCCATCACATAGCCCTTCTGAAGTTTTAACTCTAAGGAGGTAAGGCAGAAGGCATTTGATTATATCCCTTGCCCTTCTATCTTTCTCCCCTTCTTCCTTCCTTCCTTCTTTCTTAACCATTTATAAGTGTACAGTTCAGTAATTTTAAGTATATTCATATTGTCACAAAATAAATCTCCAGAACTTTTTCATCTTGCAAATCTAAAACTCTATACCTATTTAATCAACTACCCTTTTCCCCCTCCCCCAGCCCCTGGTAACCACTGTTGTACTTTCTATTTCTATGAATTTGACTACTCCAGATACCTCAAATAACTGGAACCATATAGTATTTGTCTTTTTGTGACTTTTTCCACTTAATGTAATGTCCTCAAGTTTCATCTACGTCGTAGCATGTGACAGAATTTCCCTCTTTCATAAGGCTGAATAATATTCCACTCTATGTATGTAGAACATTATGGTTATCCATTCATCCACTGATGAACATTGGGTTGCTTCCACATTTTAGCTTCTGTGAATAATGCTGCTATAAACATGGATGTTTATATACAAATGTCTCTCCAAAACTCTGCTTTCAATTCTTTTGGATATATACCCGGAAGTGGGAATGCTGGATTACATGGTAGTTCTACTTTTAATTTTTTAAGGCACTTCATTCTGTCTTCCACAGCAGTTGCACCTTTTTACAATCTTACCAACAGTGCACAAGGGTTTCAATTTCTTCACAGTTTTGCCAACACATGTTATTTTCTGTCTGAAAATTTTTCTTAATAACGATGGCCATTCTAATGGATGTGAGGTGATACCTCATTCTGGTTTTGATTTCCACTTCTCTGATGACTAGTGATGTTGAGCATCTTTTCATATGCTTGTTGGACATTTGCACATCTTCTTTGGAGAAATATCTATTCAAATCCTTTGCTTATTTTTCTCCTCCTCTTTTTGCTGATATTTCCCCACCTTGTGGAAGAAGTCTTTCTTTCTTGGGTCAGGAAATTCCCTTAGCAAATCATCTTATCTCCTCTATACTATGGTTCCTTGTAAAATGCTAGTCTCTAGTCTTCTATACCTGGCTATTCAGCAGTAAAGTTCAGGTCCACAAGTAAAGTCTGGATTTTGCAAATCAAAATAACTTATTTTAGACTACTGTCTTCCTATTGACTTAAAAATTGATCAATTCCCTAGTTTAGGATTTATTGTGGAGGGAGATTCTCCCAAAGCAATATATAAATTTACTCAATACGGTACCTTAATGGCATCCCTTTCCTGCTCTCCACTCCATACCCACTTAACTTTCATCCTCTCTGCTACAGTTCTCAATAGAGCCTAGTTTAAGCCCTGATCATTTTACACGTGAACTCTTGCAGTAGTTTTCTATTTGATTTCCCCATGTCTGGCCCCGATCCTTTTGAACTACCTTGTTGTCCACTGCTGTGTTACTCACAGAGAGCCCTGTACCACTCACCTTGCATCCTTACATCTCACATAATTTCTTTTTTTAAATTTATTTATTTATTTTTTTTTTTTATTGAATCATAATTGATAATACATATTTTTGGGACTCAATGTTGACATATGTTGATCAAATCAATATTACTAGTATGTATATTGTTACAAATTGTACTTATTCTTTATGCCCCTTGTCCCTATACCCCCTCCTCCCAACTCCCACCACTGATAACCCTAGATTTCTTCTCTCCCTCTGAAAGAGCAATGGTTACTCTGTTGATTTGTTGCCTAGATGATCTGTCCAATGCTGAGGTGTGTTCAGGTCCCCCAATATTATCATAGAGAAGATGTTTCTTCTGTCACTCTGGAATGGGCTTTGTGGAGAGAGAGATTTTCCTCTTTTCTTTGGTCTCTGCTGCTGACTCTCCTTGTGTCAATGCACTCCAGTGGCTGGTGGACATCTGTGTGATGGTTGTGATGTCTAGCCACTTTTGTGGCCACGTGGTTACTGTGGTGGGCCACCCACATGGAGCTGATGTTTTTGGCATGCTCCTGATGGTGTGCCTGGTTGAGGGGGGTCTGGTCTCTGGCTCCATGCACCGGGCCCTGGGCAGCCCCTGAGGTGTTGATGGTGTGCCTGGGCAGGAACTAATTTTTTGACCTTTGCTTACTTCTAAAATGGGGGAACTTCCTGTGGGAACCAGTACTTGAGCTGTGTGGTTTAGCTAAATTTGCTGCTTTGCTTCTGTTTCCCTAAGGAAGACTTTTTGTGCAGCTCAGAGTTTAATGGTTGACCTTATAGGTACTTCCAATTCTCCAGAGACCCGGTGCATCTGGGTTGTGTAGAAACTCTGATCTGGGCCTGAATCTTTTCATCAAGCTGCACCCCATGCAATTCTGCCTTCCTGACCATTCTCCTCTTAGTGGTCCTGTGCTGACTGGGGGGGGGGGGGGCGGCTCAGCTGTCCTTGCTGCGTCCCAGTGTTCCCCTGGTGGGCCCATCTCCCCTACTGCCCATGCTGCAAACACTTCCCATGGGACGGGCCCTGCACTGGTCCCTTGCAATGACTTACCGGCCTCTGAATGGCTCCTTTTTTCAGTTGTGGCTCCTTGCTCCTGTGTGGGTCCACGGGAACCCTATTAGTGGTCTTGCTGTCCTGAGGGCCACCATGGTCCTCTTCTCTCTTGCCGCCTCCAAGCAACTCCATCCGAAGGGCACAGCTGCGGCTTCTGCTGGCTCCTGCTCCATGCGCTCAGCAGTTCCAGCCTTAAAGCGGCCATGGCCTGAAATGCCCTGAGCAGTTTTTTCTTTCTCTCATCGTGGCTTCTCCCCCTTCATGAACTCTGTACGTCTCTCTTCCTCTTCCTCTGAGCTCCAGCAGCCCCAGCTTGGCTGTCGTTACATTTTTATAGTTGTAAATTAGTTGATTTGTGGGAGAGAGTGATGCTGAGGACCACCTATTCTGCCATCTTGACCAGAACTGCTCACATAATTTCTTATACAAGACAGGTGCTTAATAAATATTTGTTAAATTAGTGAAGATGAATAATCACTCCTAATTATTTATTTTATTATTTTGAATTTTATTACCTTGGCTTTTCCTTAGGCTGGATTATATGTGTATAATTAAATTGGCTTTTTGTAAAGCAGGGAAATATATACATCCCTGCTTTGGGTTTTATATATATAGGTTATATGTACACAACCTTAGGAAATATTAATATAGGGATCCATAACATTTTGAGGAAGTTCCCTCATCCTTAAAATCAACACTGAAAGCTAATACAGTTTAGAGACTAAAAAGAAATGAAATGATGTGGTTCATTCACAAAAGAGATTTACAGTCTGCTAACAATTTCATAGCAGAGTTTTAATAAAATGTCTAAGTAGTAAGGAATTATGTAAGAGAGGGAATCATTCCACATCTAATTTCATCCCCATACATTTTAATGGAGCAGGCGCTGCTGTTTTCTCTGTCAAATTCTCCTTGTCTTAGACTAATGATCCAGGGATTTAATCATTTAGGGCACTAAAATCATCTTGAAATTTAAAAGACATTCTCCCTCATTTCATCATGACTTAACTTTGCATGCTGATCTGAATATGGCAGAATCAAATAATGCATTATGTACTGTGTTTTCAAAGTGATGTGTTTTCCAAGCACAGTATTTGTTTTGGACTTAAGTTTTACCCCCTGTTATGACTGACCATCAGGAAGCATCGTGGTGACTGAAGTTCAGAAAGCCCTTTCAGCTACACTTCATATGTTCTTTCCTCAAATGTTCCTGTGCCTCAACATTCCTCAGCTGGTATTTACCTGGCAGGGAAACGTGTCTTATCTCTTTTGTGTAGCTGTATAAAATGCTACACAACCATGAGGTGGTCTCATTCTACTGTTCTCTGCCCTACATCTGTGACTTTGACATCTAGCTCCTGTTTGGCCTGGGAATCTCTTATACGTGTTTATGTACCAGAAGTACCTTAGGACTCAGTTTTCAGTTTGAAAACTGACAAGTTTTTAGCCTCAGCAGCCAGGACTTGATGTTTCTCACATTTACTTTCTTTCCTGTATTTCTTCCTGATTGGTGCACATGTTGTCCGGAATCATGATTAAGTTTATGTTTAAGTTTGTTGTTATTTTAAGCTTCAACTATAGTTAAAAAAAAAAGACTGAAGATCCTCAGAGCCTTAGATTTGGAGAATCTGGGATGTGTGCAAGCCCTGATTCTAATTGAGCGAATTTGGGTAAGTCATGTGACAGGAGTCTTTTGTTTCTTTATCTAACATATGGGTTTATTATCACCTGATGAAAGGATTTCTTTAAAGGTTTAGTGAGATTTGTGAGCGAGTGCTTTGAAAGGTGTAAAGTGTTGTGATATTTTGACTTGGTATAATAGTGATGTATTTTTTGACCCACAGCTATTAAATTTCTGTGGGAAATTATGTGGATGAATCTTTGCTCTATTACAATTACCAGACATTTCAGCTAATTCAGCCAAACATATGGTCAAACCCATTGTAATGATATTTTGACTGAGTTGATTAATAGGCCTGTATCGAGAAAGTCCAAAATAGCCTGCAAATTTAACTGTGCTATTTAATAAAGAAGCTTCCTGTTTGTCTCGTTGATGGCACCTGTATGACTCACTTCTGAGCCAGATGTTGTACTTCATCATTTCATAATGTGTCATTTCTGCACACCGACTTTCTTTTCATAGTTTCTGAAGCAAAATCTATTTCATCCCATCACCAGGATATTGTTGATGACAGCTGCAACACCTGAATAGGTAGCTTTAGCTTTCACATGGACATAGAGATGGAAAATTCTCTCAGAATCAAGCCAGCAGGGAATGAAACATATGGCAGGAAATGGAAGAAGTGAAGACTAGTTTCTGTAACAAACCCCTCTGAATTTTGACAAGCGCTCTGATACACTGTCAAACCACCCCAGGGCTGAGAGGCAGGTAACTCTTCTCTGTCTCTAGTCTGAGCAATAAGATTTGCCTGAGGAAAGAACTTTATTACATTGCTATCCAAAAAACTGTGAGTTCTTATGATTAGATATGATCAGGAAATCCTTTGTAACTTTAGCTGCTCTTCAGATTCACCTGAATAGATGCTTCGACCTCCCCCACAAATCCTTGCATATTTTAATTCAGTACACCAGGTATGGGGCTCAGGCATCTAAAGTTTAAAAAGTTCTTCTGATGTTTCTGATGTGCAAAAAGCTAGGCAGAAATGAAAGAACCTAATTATCTAAAGGACGATTGCTCTAGAAGATGGACTTTAAGGCCTCAGCCAATGCTGAGTTTATATGAGTGAATGAAGATGAATCTTTACTTTCAGGGGTCAAAATCTAAAATGCATACAGGGACTCGTAAGTAAGGTGAAGTAAGTAAAATATAGTAGGTTGTGGTGGGGATTGTGGCAAATTGTAGAGTGAGGCTCTATTGAAAGTCACCTAACAAAACATGTTTATCTGTGGGCAAATTTGGCCCTTGGTCTCCACTTTAATCTGAGTATAAATTCTTTCAGCGAGATTGGGGGGGTGGATTATTCTCATTCCTGGGGTTTTTTTCATCTTCTCCAGTGTGAAATACTCTATGCTAGTTTATTTTATTTTGAGGTTTTAAGAACAATGTTAAAGCATTAAATGTAAGAGATGTATCTTGTAGATTGCCTTTCACAAGGATGGAGGAGAGGAACATGATTATAATAGATGCATTTCCTTCTCTCATTTTATCCCCCAGTTTATCCCATCTGACTACACGTCTGGAGCAAGCTGGAGTTAGATGAGGTTAAGTAGGATATAGTGAACGTGACACCCGGTTTATCTCGATTTCTTCTACTCCTGGATTCATTCCTAATCTTGTATGACAGTGGTGAGAAAATATCAATAAAATAAGAAAAGCATAAAGAAATAGGAAGTACTTCAAGAAGATTTGAAGAACTATTTTAAAGTTAGAAGTATTTTAGGGGCATCTGCTGAAAATGTTGCCTAACTGTGGCATTCCTGTTTTTCACTTTGGGGCAATGAAATTTTATGAGTCACTAGATACATATTTTGACATCTGGCTTCGCTGCTTTTTTTTCCCGAGTGCTGTAAATTCTCATCATAAGAGTTTCCTTCTTGTCAGTCTTTTGATACTACACTTTCAATCATTTTCTGGGTGATTTACAGATGGTGGTACCTAATTGCCTTAGGCCTTAGTTTGCTATTAATTTTCTAGGCTAGGGTAAGGCATGAGGGAAAGGAAAGGAAATGTTAAATTTATGTGAAAATGGGCTGTTTTGGCTTTCCTTAATTGTGTAATTTTTATCCTTGTGCTTGTTTCATTTGTTAATGTAAATTCTTATATTTAGCATTATGTATACATGATTTCTTACAGATTTGAAGATTCTCTTGACTTAAAATTTTATTCTGACACCTCTAGTCTTAACTACAGCTACCAATTTTGGAACTCTGATCCATATAAGATTCTGAAATGTTTTAATTTTGAGTTTCTTGATTTTATTTTGTAGGGAAATTAATTTTACATTGACATAAGGTGGTCAATGTAAATGTGCTCTTTTTTGAGTACATTTTAAAAATTCTAATTGGATATTTATTATCGTCAAAAAGAGTTTTAACTTCTATAACTGATAAAATACATCTATGTTGCTTGATATATGGGAAATACAGATTAGTAATAGGTACTAGTCATTTTCATAGCTATGAAATGAAAACATCTTCTATGATTTTGTATTTTAAGTTGTTGGTTCAAGGAATAAAGAAAGGACTAGATCAGAGTTCTCTGTCTCTGATTATAGTGTTTTTTTCTTCTTCATGGCTGATTCTCTTGTGATTTTTATTCTTTTATTAGGGTCCTGGTTCTGTATCTATGGACTCATGTTTTGGCCTATGAAGTTTTGTATCAAGAGCCAGATGAATAAAAAGAAAATGACTATCAAAAGCACTGCATCAAAACTGGCTGCCTAGAGTGTGTGTATCTTTTTTCTCTTAGCTCCCTTGTCTCAAGTTTTATAGATTCCTCTAGTAGTATCTTAAGGGTTTCATTGAAAACTGATCATTCTTATGGGGAAAAGGACCTATGAAGAGGTAACCAATTACACTCACTGTTAGACAACCTCGTGAGGAGTATACAGGGAAGGTTTTGGAGTGAGCTTGCAATCACATGTGCTAGGAAATTTAGGATAATGTGAAGTTTCATCTCTCCATAACCACCTTAGTTAGTGAAGTAGACAAAATGTGATGGAATCCCTGCATATGTATGCATACTTTCAGGAGACTAGCTCAGGATCCCTCAGCACATCTTAACATCTGAGATGTCAACATTGAGCCCTGGCTGGTCATATTAGTTCCTTCACTGATATTAACTAATTTTAGGCATTGCTGCCAGAGTGTGAAAGAATGTGTTTTGGGTAAATTACTTTTTGCATTTACCAGAAATATTCTTTGGGGTGTCTATAGGTACAGAGTTAATTGCTGAAGCAAACTATAAGATCTCTCAGGACTAATTATAACATTCTTAGGACTGCAGTGAGAAGCTTGAAATGGGAGGTTGCCCTGAGTTGCTAACATTTCTCAGTAACTGATTTCTAATTGAGAATGACTCGGTATTTATTTCAGAATCTGTGGAGCAGGTGTTTCTATCTTTTTCTTTCTTTCTTTCTTTCATTTTTGACTTCAGAATTCATAAGGAAGTTTTTTCTCAGCCAATGACATGATCGTAATGCTCTGGAATCCCTGTTATTTGCTTTGGGAAAGATATTCAACCCATTTGTCTGAGGGTTAATGACAGTTTTGTTTTTCTGACTTTCCTAAAGAAAACTGCTTCATTAGGTAGACTGGCTTTGGCCAGGGCTAGAAGTTAGGAAAACTGAGGTCCAACTTGGAGGGGCAATACTTGAGTGACACAAAGGAAGTATTGTTTTTTGTTTCATGAGCTGCCTCTGTTCTACTCACTGATTTTCACTCTCACTAATATCACATATATTAATTCTATAAAATTTGATTAAAATATTAGAATAGGTTTTTATTTCATGGCCTCTTACATCTGAGCATAGCTTACCCAGATGGCCACATCACAATGAGCACATTACTGATTATTCATGAAGACACCCTAGGCCTTGTAATTATTAACTCTTCTTTAAATCAAATAGGCTTAGTCATATAATTGAAAAGATTAATAGAAGCAGGGGCAACAAAGGAAGAAACAGCAAGGGCAACTTGCAAATCTGAATAAAATGTCTAGTATATTGAAATTGAGGAGAAGATGTAAAATTAAGAAAGTAACAAGCAGGAAATGGCAAACACCAGCTGAGGCGATAGGGAGTGCCATATGTTATATGTTCTTCATGCGTTTTTTTCTCTTGCTTTTTTTTTTTCAAAAAAGACTATATATAAAATACACACATTATATATATGTATATATTACACATGCATATATTATCCTGGCACATGTATCATTAAGGATCTCCTTGGAAAGATAAGTTGATATATTTATTTTTTGGAAACAAAAATCCAAAGTTATTTTCTGCAGCATCAGGTTTGCATTTATACCAGTAATCCCACGACTCTTTTCATTGTTGGAAATTTAAAATTCTAGTCAGTTTTCTTTTGGTTTTCCTGTTGGATTTTATCTGTCCAAGTTCTGAGCTCTGCTGTCGCTCTGTGTTTCTGTTGATGAGCATCCAAGGAATAGTTTTGAAGCCTGTTCCAATCTATTCTTTCCACAATATTTGTTTAACACGGGATAAACAACTGATTACAAAGGATAAACAATGATAGAATATTCTCAATCTTATTGTATTAGAGCCATGCAAATCTGGGCAGCATTTACTACATGGAGGCAAATGTGAATTTTATGTTATTTCATAATGTGGAATTAATTTTGGATGTCAAAATAAAATATCCCATTTATATTCCCTGCTTAGATTTATTTTTAAAATTTGACATTTCCCCTGCAATTCACTGTTCAAAACCCGTCTGCATATTTATATCCTTTTAGCGTATGCTGCTATAAACAATAATCAATAAATCATCCAATAAAAAGTCTAGAATTGCTACTTGTTAAGAAAATCAACAGCTTTTGAAAAAGGAGCAGCCATTTATTCTGTCAGCTCATCTACATTTTTCCAGGCCTTAGATGTCTTTGACCTCCTAGTTTGCCTTCCATATGGGCTGTAGCAACTAAATTTTCCCTACATGTTCTGTATTCATGACTTCATAGAGCTCATTTAAAAAAAGAAAAACCTCTCAGCCCTGATTAACAATTTATTATCATTTAACAGATTTACAAAATTTATATCAAGAATGCCCTTCCTCCCTATTACAAAAAAAATAGCAATGATGCTTTCTATTTTAGAGAGGAGCTTACCACTTAAATGACTTAACTTGTTCCATGGCTTAGTTTTCTGCCATTTTGAAGAGTATGAACCTTTGGGGACTGTTCTCCTTTTCTGGTAGACAATGGAAGTTGGTTCTGCTAAAACAAAGAAATATGTTTCATAAACATCAAATACTTCATTCTGGATATTACATTCTCTTCTGGAAGACCCATTTGTAGAAGGAATGATTTTCTAGTTCAGTCAAAAATTGGCAGTGATCTAGTACATCAGTTTAAGCTAAAAATAGGCTGCAACAAAAGCTCTTCTTTAAATATTTTCTAGACAATGATGACTTTAACGAACACAGTTACCTAAACCAATATTTTAAAGGGAGATTACTGGTGCGAATACAAGCATTATAATAATTACTAATTCAGAATGCCAAAAAGGTCTAGGATCTGGGAATTATAAAGATTTGGGGATTATAAAAAGCTACATCTACAAAGAGAGTTACTGGATGTTTCAGAAAAGTGTTTCCTCCTCCTCCTCTTCCTCCTCTTTCTTTATCTTAAATAAGTAAATTACCCACCTGTGTCTTGGTTGGCTATTTTATTTCATAAATAATAGTGTAGGTCAGGAAAATGGAAGCTGGAAGTAGGCTAATAAATACAAGCTTTCTCTTTTTATATTATAAACGAAATAGTATTTATAGACACAGAACCCCAGAATAATTTGACTAACAAATGTATCAGACCTAGCTAATTCTTTCTCTCAGTCTTCATAATGAAAGATGCAGAATACCTGCCAGGAATCAATGTACTCTATGTTTCTCTGGAGAGAAAGAAGGAAAACTGAATGAAATAAGGACTATGCCAGGACAGATGATTAAACAATTATAACAGTGTGAAGTCTAAAAGAACTGTAGTATCAGGAGAACAATTGAACAAGAAAATAAATTACTGAGAGTAAAGTATTCAGTAGGTTTTGGAAAGATTTAGGACATGTGTGAGAAAGAAGACATTTTGGAATTGTAATGTAAGATGAAAAGTCAAATAGACTTTGTTGTGGTTAAATGTGTCCGCCAAAAGTCATGTATTAGAAACTCAATCTCCATGTAACAGTGTTAAGAAGGTGGGAAATCCAATTATGGTTTGAAAGGTGGGGCCTTTAAAAGGTGATTAGATTGTGAGGACTATGCCCTTGCGAATGGATTGATTCATTCATGGAGAAATGAGTGTGGTTCTGATGGCTTTAAAAGGAGAGCCAGTGAGGAGGTTAGCTCTCTTGCTCAGGCCATTGGCACCATGTGATACCCTAGTTACCACAGGACCCTGTAGAGAGTCCTCACCCAGAAGGCCCTCACCAGATGTGTTCCATGGACCTTGGACTTCCCAGCCTCTAAAACTGTAAGAAATAAATTTAGTTTTTCTGTAAATTACCCAGTTTCAGGTATTTTGTTATAAGCAACAGCAATGGACTAATAGAAACCTGTATTCCCTTCTGTCATTCTCTCTCCTTATTTCCTTTCTCCCCACCAAATCATCATGTTGAAGGTCAGTGAGAAGAGTCAATCTGGGCTGTTTCTCATGAAGGTGTACACCAGTCATCCACAATGTCATTATCGCTTATTCAGAGTGATTATTATAAATGTGCTTAAATAAATAAACACTCCCATTTCAATTAAATCATTTGGTGAGAATCACAGGGTAACATGCAACAGTATGAACTAAGCCACACCACTGATCCCCTGAAAAAATGAACATGGAGTTTCTGTGCTTGTAAATACTAATAAATGAAAAGTGTTAGTATTATTTGTCTTACAATGACATTTGCATTCTTTGTGATGTTCAGGAACTGAGTATCCCAGGGGAAGAAAGATGGAAAGGACAGGCAAGAAGAGGGGAAGCTAGGTAAAGTATTATGCGAGTTTGTAACATTTCTAGAGTATTGGTGCCTACTTTTTTTTTTTTTTCTGTTGTACATGCTTCTAAACAATATGGATTTCACAATGAGTTTTTTCAATCACACATTATAAAAAGATTTATATTTTTATTGTTTTTTTTACAAAGTTCTGATCAGTAAGAGTGTCTTATTCTGATTATGTAAATATTATCCATAGCAGGAAAGGAAATAACTTTCTAGTAGGGTTGCAAGTCCTAGAAAATGTACACCAGTGTGCAAGTCAAATTCTCCACATCATTCACTCCAACTTGGTTTATACCATTCTGAATCTATAGGATAGCTCTTACACTTTGCTCCTTACTACAGGAAGCAAGAAAATGACCTTGATTTCTTGCTTTGGAGATAAGAACAGGAATGTAGTTTCTTGAATGGCAAATGTAGTCTTCATTGCCTATTCCCTCTCATGTCCATATGTGCTACCCACCAACATGGCAGTAGGAGGAGCAATATATTCAGACTTCCCTGCTGCATGTAGTCTAGCAAAGAGCTGACTTTGGTATGGTCCCCTTGCTTGCTAATAAGCAAGCAGTTGTATCATATGCTTGGACTGACCAGTGAATAATCAGCCAGGTTTGATTTTGAGTGCCAGCCCTGCTATTCTACAGAAACTATACAAATAAAGGAAACTAATTAGAGTCCATGGGTCAAGGTCAACAGTCTATGTGTTACCTTGCTAACAGGCACTCACCTCTCATATTCCATTTCTTGCTGCATTCCTGAGGTCAAACATCATGTAAAAATGATACTAAAGTTTATCTTTGAGTGGGGGCAGGGAAAAAGCCAGGCTAATTGTGAAATAGAAGAGTAATTGGGGGGCAGGATCAGGAGTGGAGAACAACCACACCAAAAATAAATTATATTGAAAGTTATAGCAATCTAAAAAAATTGAAACTACAAAGGCCAATGGAATAGAAATAGAATCCAGATGTGCCATTTGTTCCTACTCTGAAATTGAACCCAAATGTATAAGAAACTTAGTATGTTGGCATTTCAAATTAGAGGAGCAAATACCCATTATTCAGTAAAAATGGTGGGGTTCTGGCTAGCCATTTGAAAAAATATAAAGTTGTATCACTAAGTTATTCTATAGCTGAAATAAACTGCATAAATAAACTGAAATAAAATACAAATCATATATTGAATGTAAAGAATGGAATTGTAAAAAACTCTGGACAAAAACACAAGCAATTAAAAAAAATGTTGGAACAGGGAAGTCTTTTCTAAGATGACACAAAATGTAGAAATCAGTAGGAAAAGATTTATATATTTGACTAGTAAGAATGTAAAACTTCTCAAACAGTACACTATTAAAAAATTAGGAGACAGATACTGGGAAAATATAACTAACAAATGTGGCAAATAAAGTACTAATTTCTTTAATATACGAATAACACAAATCAATAAGAAAAGGATGAATAATCCAGTTGAAAACGAGGCAATGTACAGGTCATTGTGCTGTACACACAGTTGTACTGTGACTTGTTATATGCCTTAGATGAATAATGAGTATTTTGGGGAAAAAGAAAGCTCTCTCCACAGAAGGATTCCTGCTGTGAGTCAAGTCCCAGGACAGGTTAAACATCAAGTCTGGGGGAGTAGAGTTTGAGTCCGGGTTGAGGTTATGAAATCAAGGTTTTAGGGACCAAAGTGAGAAGAGATCAAAATGAAAGCAGATAAGTTAAAGCAGTGGGGGTGGGGCAGGGGAAGTGATTTCTTTCATCACCAAGAAGTTTCCACTACTAGTTGCAGTGGCAAAACACAAAAGCTGCTTATACAGGGACTGGCTCACACAACTAGGAGCTGGTGTCTGAGGCTTCTGTGTCTTTAGATCTTTAGGTACCTTTGGAGCACAGTGGCCTCAAACCAGGCACTCATCGTGGATAGGCAGCTTGGCTGAGTCGACTTTGTGGAGACTATTAGGTCCACTCTGCAGAAGGAGTGTCCACTAGATCTCAAGCGAGGAGCTGTATTTCCAGTGATGGCTTGGATGTACAAACATTAGAAGATGAGTTAGTGGAGAGATTTCAGGACTTTGGCATCTTTTTTCTCTTTAACTTACAAAAAAATTGAAATACAATACTAGCATTTTTGTTCTCTAAAAAACTAAAGCCCAGGTTTGTGTATCATTTACCAATTTTCATGGTATAAATATTTATACAATGGACAATTTCAAACTGCTAATGTGACATCACTGTACATAGAGTTAGAAAGAGATGTGTACCATCAACTGTTGTGAATTGTTGCAAACAGACTCTAGCAATCCCTGGATAGATCTCAAAACCATTGTGTTGAGCAAAAGAACCCAGAGTCCACATTATGTTATTCCATTTATATAAAGTTCAAGACATTGTGTTGCATATAAGAGGTTTGTTCATTTTTCATTGCTGAGTAGTATTGCTTTATATGAATATATTCTTTTGTATGAACATTTGACTTGTTTTCAGTTTTGGGCTATTTTAGATCAAATTAATATCAACATTTTCACACAAAAATGTCTATGAACATTCCTGCATAAGCCTTTTTGTGGACATATATTTTCATTTCTCTTAGGTAAATACCTAGGAGTGGTATTGTGGGGCCATAGGGTAGGTATATATTTTACTTCACAAGAGTCTGCATAAGTTTTGAGGCATTAGGTATTCAAACTGAAAAAAAAAGTGTAACCAGGGAAGTCCAATGCGCTCTCCTTAGACACTAGTTTCAATGCTGCTGGTACCCACCCCACTACCCAAGATAAAAAAAAGAGAAACCTATGTGCTATGGTCTGAATGTTTGTATCCTTTCAAAATCCGTATGTTGAAACCTAATCCCCAATGTGATAGTATTAAGAGGTGGGGCCTTTAGGAGGTGATTAGGTATTGAAGGTACAGCCCTCACATGGTATTAGTATCCTTATAAAAGGGGTCCCAGAGAGCTGCCTTGCCCTTCCTCCATGTAAGCACATAGCAAAGAAAGTGCCATCTATGAGGAATGGACCCTTACCACACACTGAATCTGCTGGCACCTTGATCTTGGACTTCTCAGCTTCCAGAACTGTGAGAAATAAACATTTGTTGTTTATAAGCCATACACTTTATGGTGTTTTGTTACAGCAGCCTGAATGGACTAAGACACTATGATGGTTTATTCACTTAATCATTAGTTAATTAGTTCATTCAAAAACATCTGTTGAACATCTGCTGTGTGCCAGCCACTGTGGTATGCATAGAGAATACAGTGGTAAATAGCACATGTAAGTACAACTTGCAGTCTAGTTAATGTGAAACCCCTTTGGACCTCTCTATATCTATCACTTTTTTTTTTTTTTCTGTAAAAGGGTCAATTACAAAGTGCACTCTGTTGGCTCCTCGGACAGTATATTTCATGGAAAGTGACTCCTGACCACACAAGCTAGTCAGATTTGAGGATTATCAAGAATGACAAGTTGTTAAAGTGTGGTGCTGATAATACCAAGGTCCAAGGTCCAGGGTTCGATCCCTAGACAGATCAGCCAAAAAAAAAAAAAAAAAGAATGATAAATTGGACTTGCTTAAGGTCACTTTTTGCTTAGTTTTACTATCTAACCAGCAAACCGATGTGTGTCTGAAGTTTGGTGGTCTCATAGTCTGGGTAACGTAAAGACACCACAGGGTCAAAATATCCCAGAACTGTGGGTTCTCTGCCCTTCCTTAAGCTGGTACTTAGCCATTGTGGAAAACAGTATGGAGGTTACTCGGAGAACTAAAAATATGGGTCTACCTTATGACCCAGCTATTCCACTACTGGGTATATACCCAGAGGAAACGAAATCAGTACATCAAAAAGACACTTGCATTTCCATGTTCATTGCAGCACTATTCACAGTAGCCAGGAGATGGAATCAACCTAAATGCCCATCAATGGATGATGGGTAAAAAAAATTGTGGTATATATATACAACGGAATGCTATTCAGCTATGAAAGGAAATGATATCCTATCATTTGCAGCTACATAGATAGAACTGGAAATCATCATATTAAATGAAGTAAGTCAGTCACAGAAAGACAAATACTGCATGATCTCATTCATATGTGGAATCTTAAAAAAAAAAAAAAGTGGTTCTCATAGAAGTGGGGAATAGAATAATGATTACCAGAGGCCAGGAGGGAAGGGAGGCAGGGGTGAGAAGAAGTGATGGACTAATGGGTACAAATCTATGCTATCTACCCTAAGTGAATCATTGTTCAGTGTATGCATGTATTGAAACACCACACTGTACCCCACAAATATGTACAAGTAAATGTTGAAAAGAAAGATGGTATTTAGGGATAACCTTATGAAAGCCCTTAAGTCTCCACTCTATTCCCATATAAAACCAAGTCTTGCTGTGCCAGTTATCTACGTCTGTATTTTATTTCTTACTGTGTCACTGAGCCTAACAAAAGTTTCAGTGTAGGAGACCCTGTATGCTCATACTCAGTTTGCCAACACGATGACAATATTTGTTCCTTCCAACATTCACCATCTTATTGGAGAGAGAGAGCTTGTTGGGTGGTATATCTTCCCTCTGGTCAGAGGGAAATAAATGGTGAGAAAATATCCCCCCAATAATCATGTTACTACTGTAGAATGATCATCTCCATTTTGAAAATGAAGAAACTGAGGCATAGATTTATTTGTGCTACACAGCTAATAGGATTTGAACTTGAGCCTATGTAGTTCCAAAGTTGTACATCTTTGTGACTACTTAGTGGATAAAATATTGAGACTTAAGGAAAGGGGGAGAGCTTTATGTCTCCTGGGAAACCCCATGGCTAAATGTTAAGTGTTTGCCCCTTTGGAGGTCTTGTAATGGTAGGCTAAAGTGATTAGAAATAGCCCCAGAAGTTTTTGCCTTGCTAAGGGGCATTTGCTAAAGGCTAGTCTGTCTTTTTCTTATTTTGGCTCTGTCAGCAGAACAGAGACAAAACCTATTTCCCACTTTGCAGCATTGCTGAGGGCTGGCCCTTGTTACAGACTGCCAGTGCAGATTCCAACTTTTGGGGATAGCAAGTTACGAGTGGTTAATTAGACATATTGCCTGAGTTTTCTTGTCGAGGAGGTTCCGTGTGGATGTCTGCATTTTGAAGAGAGGAATGAAGGAAGGTGTCTTGGTACAAGAACTCTGCTTTAAGGCATAGCTCACTGTGCCAGCATTTCCTGCCAATGTGCTGTTTGGTGAAAAAGCTGTATGGCTTCCTTTTATTTTTTTCTTTCCTTAAACAAAGCTTTATCTATAATCACAAACCAGCTGGAGGAAAGAAAAAAACCCTGACTAGTTGAATTCAAACACCAGCAGTTATTTTGAAGACAAATGACTGACTGAACTTAACATTTTCCCCCAGCAACAAGTGCTGGCATGAAGATGCAATCTTGGAAAAAGAGCAAGTTCAAGTAGCATAAAGTAAAAGAGAAAAACCTACTTTTATTTGGTCAGTTGCAATTACTCAGTTCATGTTGTTGTTGTACATAGCTTTTAAAATTTAATATCTTGTTTTATAAGCTTACATATAAACAAGGACTAAAGAAGGATTGAGGCAGTTTGGACTTAAAATATGAAATTTGTCAATCTATCTATGTATATAAAATACATAACTACTAGAAAATGGCTTTTTCTTGCTCTTTAACCTTTTCTGTGTAGATTCAGCTAGACATGAAAACACAAATGAATGGATTCACATTTATTCCCATCATACAGAAAGTATTCTGATTGTTTACTTAGTAGGTCTGCAGCAATTTCGTGTTTTCTTATCTCATTTCTTCCTTGGTAATTAACATATTTTTTCTTAGAGGAGCATATGGCATCCTTACTTGTAAACAAACCCTGCAAACCTCTTTCTGTGTTGTTGAGATCTGAACTAAGCTGTAATTTTATCGAGTCATAATCATGGGAGCACATGCAGTCCCAGAGATAATGAAATTTAACACATAGGCATACTGGGTAAATTGTCAGGAACTGGACTAACTTGGTCTTATATTGCAGATGATTCAGAGTATGTACAATGTATAGAACTAAGGCATGAAGTGAGGGGACCCAACTGCAGCAACTTTAGCCTGCAAACAAAGCTAGGAAAAATGAAAGACCAGACAGAAAAATATAGCAACTGAATTTGAACTACAAATCTGGGTTCAGTGACTCTCAGAGGACACAGAAGTTATTCTTTCAGCAAAACAGATTTTTGCTAAGATTCCTATTGTCTGAGACAAAGATACAGGACAAAAACATGATTTCTAACTGCCTGCTTTGTCATAGCTCAGTAGAAATGGGATGCTTATATATAGTCACATCTTGGAGCCTGTTATTTGAAATTTCACATGGATATTTCACTTGACAGTCATTGTATTCAATATGCTCATCACAATTGCAGCACACAAACAACATTTATCTACTTCCTCAATGTGTAGGTGTAACTGTAGTCATTCTAAGTTAAAAAAACCAACCCACAACACTTAAAAATACTTGCTTTGAATTTGAGAGGCCAATTCTGTAGAAATCATAGTGAATATTTTTAAATTGGTCATGAGAAAAATCCTAACAGGATAATTCAAATACAATATTTTTAATATTGTAACACCTATGTACACCCAAAGAGAAAGTGTAGATGACTATGTAGGGGGAGGTTTGAGTGGGTGCTTGTTTTTTTTGTTTGGTTTTTTTTTTGCCAAAGGAATCATTCTAGCACTTTGAAGCTTTGTTTTTATGGAGCCTTACATAAGATACATAAGACGTAGAGAAAATGTTAATTGTTCATATCAAAGAATAGGGGGAGGGAAGATGAAGCCTGAGGAAGGTTTGGAGATTCTCCCTCATTCTCCTCATCCCTCAGCCATCCCTTGGTGCTTCCATGTCCCAGACTTTCCTTAAAGGCTTCCTAGGACCAGAAGAACTTTGAAGATTCACATCAATTTACATCCATTCACTTTAGCTGACTTTAGTGTCTCAGAGGGAAGGGATGGTTCAGGCCCTCTCAGGAATTCTGAGCTAAGTAGTTTGGCAGTAGGCTGAGAAAAAGACAAAAGACATTATGAGGTATGCCAGAACCCCTAGCATAACTTCAGTTCACCCATGCAGGTCACTGAGGATTCAGTTTGGAATATGACAAACATCATAGCTGATAGACCAGGAAGAAGATAAGAGTCAAAGGAGCTGAGTCTCTGGAGGGAGTCATTTTATTAATGTTCCCATAGTTTCTGGATCTATGTTGGTCAAAAAGGAACAACAAGCTGAAATGTATATCATAATTACCTGAGTTAAATCTTATATTAGTGGGCCTCAGCTTTGGCTGCACATTGAAATCTCCTGGGGAGTCTTAAAAAATACTGATGCCTAGTTCCTACTTCTAGAAATACTGATTTAATTGGTTAGGGATGCATCACAGGCTTTGTGGTTTTCATTTTTATTTTATTTTATTTTATTTTGGTGTCTGGCCAATACAGGTATCCAAACCTGTCAGTTTGGTGTTACAAGGCTGCACTCTAACCAGCTGAGCTAACTGGCAAGCCCTCCTTTGGGGTTTTCAAAAGCTCTCCAGTAATTCTAATGGACAGCCAAGGCTGAGAACCACTGCCTATAACCTTCATTGAGTCTATTTAGGTAAAAACTTTGTAATTCACCTTCTCTAAGAAAGTTAGAAAGATGATTTTAACTTTGCACTAGTATTTCAGAGAGTTCAACAGCTTATCAAGATTTGAGTTGAGTAGTGC
Organism: Galeopterus variegatus; assembly: GCF_000696425.1. Taxonomy (NCBI): domain Eukaryota; kingdom Metazoa; phylum Chordata; class Mammalia; order Dermoptera; family Cynocephalidae; genus Galeopterus; species Galeopterus variegatus. The sequence goes on along the minus strand of NW_007726994.1, from coordinate 282,480 downwards.
ACCTTTGATATGCGGTCATATCCCAGGGTCAGGTTCCTTCTGGAACCCAGTCTTGGTAGCCTCAGCATAATGGTGATACCTTGCCCTTTACCTCAAACACTTGCTGCAGAGCCATATTCTGTCATGGGAGTGACAGAATACTTGGTGATTTATATCTGCTTGTTTATTAAAAGTAAATAGTGGGCAAAGCAGAGGTTATTAGGAACCAAAGATATCTATAGTACCTCATTATCTGTAAGATAATTTGAGACGTCACTGAATTGTGTGTGTATGTGTGTGTGTATTGTTAACACTTTGCTTTTCTTTTTCCAGAAGAAAAATATGTCTTGTACAAAATTTGTGAGCTAAACACAGCTGAGATATTTTGTTCAACAAATATATTGCCTCTTATGATTTAAATGGAGATGAGTTAAAGGCTTTGAAAATCTGGCGAAAAGAAAAATGGCTAAAGACAACTTTTGGTTGCCCCTGGGTGACAGTGAAGAAAAGAGAAAGAAATGGAATCAGATGACTTT
>NW_007726994.1:279158-281164 GCF_000696425.1 Galeopterus variegatus | reverse complement strand
TTTGGTTGAATTGTCAAGACCTCTTGAATGTTGACAAGCCTTGTTTTGTGATGATTTCTAAGAGATTCCTGCATTTTTATGTAATCGGTCCTCACTGTAGACTAGTTTATATAGACCCAGGATTCCTACTGCCAGTAGAGGATTAACCTCTTAAAGGCAGGATTATGACTTTCCTCCTAGGATTCTTCATACTCAAGAAGTAAGGAGTAAAGCTATATGGTGAAATAAATGAGGTGGGGTGGAGATTTTGTGGTCTATTCATATCTGATCACCTAGGTAGCCGACCACCCCACTCCTCTCAAGGTTGGTCCTAAGTAAGCCTCAGAATCTGCTTGCATAGGAAGGATGCTAGTTTGTCAAAGAAAGAAAAACTTGGAAAAGACCATCATAACATGTTCTTAGGTCACATTCTACATTATTTAATGAGGCCATTTGACTACAAAATTGTTGTTGTTGTTGTTCTACTTAGTGAAAGGGACTATAGGGGTCTTTGGTACAGTCTTGTTATTGGAGAAAACCAAGTGTCAGGAAAGTTAAGTTGCCAGAATCAACACTGTGAGTTTGTAAGAGAGCTAGGACTGGAACAGAACCTGGTTTTCTACTACAAAGTCTGTGGCTCTTTCCTCCTCCAAAGTGGTTGTGGTTCAGAATAAAATAAAGAACCTCACTGGTCAATCTCACAGGTTAAGAAAGCTGATTGGGAACTATGAAAATATTAAAGAAGACTTATTCTAATAGTATTTATGAGAGGGAAAAACACCAATCATTTATTTGGAATTCGATGGTATTATAAATTATATTACAGTGGGAGCAGAAATCTGATCAGACTTCCTTATCATATGCATTTGACAACATGCATCAAAAGCTTTAAAAAAATTTCCTAACCTTTGACCCAGGAATTCAACTTCTGGAAATTTTCCTAAGGACATAATCAGAGATGGTCATAAAGATTTATGTTCAAGGATGTTCAACCAGCATTTGTTTATATTATAAAAAATGGAAATTGCCTAAATGTTCACAGAAAGGGAGTCTGCACAGTAAAATACCATTTCCATCATACAATATGATGGAATATAATTCAGTCATTAAAAATCACATTCTTGAAGAATATTTAAAGGTATTGAAAGATATTATGATAAATGGTAAATAAAAAGTAAGGTTTATAAAATATTATGTAATGTATAATTCCAAATTTATAAGAAAACATCATATTTATATTATATATAGACATAGAAGACTATAAAGATAGATAGCAAAATTAACCATTGCTACTTCTGAGTTGTAGCATTATGATTCAATTTTACTTTCTTTGTACTTTTCTGTATTTTCCAATTTCTACCATGACATTTATAACATAAATATGCAAAGCAAACATTAATAATATATTTNATGTCCATCAGACAGAGGAACATTTGTCTCAAATGGAACCCAAGAGCTAAACTTTCTGCCCCCCAGAGAAGCTTGAGTAGAGGGACAAAGAGACTTTTTAAAAAGGAGAGACTCGCCAGAAATACCCTGAAGCCAATGTGACGGAAGCTCCTGGGGCCCAACGTAGAAGAGTAAATACCTAAAAAAGGCATAGGGGTGGGGATGTCTGAGCCCAGGACAGAAAGCAGAGTTGGAAAAGCATTAAGTTTAGATGCTAAGCATTATTTCTAAACCACTAACCTTGGTGTCTAAAGCAACACATTTCTGAAGTTTATAGAGAGCCTTTAAATGTCAGCATCATTTTTAGCCCAGAGCTTTTTCCTTACACAACACCTAAAAATATCTATTAGTTTAAATTGTCAGCATGTAAAACATTTGCTATGACTTTTTCTCATCATATCATTCAAATCATGTCAGAGCTGAAAAGTAAAAAACTCTTGGATAATTTGACACTCACCAATATTATTTGCTGAGATTTGCGTGAGGATATTTAATAGCAATTTAATGTTGATAATAATCATAAGAAGCCTAATCAAACAGTTCTACTTACTACACATTTCCACTGAGATGTCCCATAA
>NW_007726994.1:276606-278312 GCF_000696425.1 Galeopterus variegatus | reverse complement strand
CCTGCCCACTATTACATCATTAGCTACAGTGTCTGTTACTGTCTTTAGTTTAAAAAAAAAAAAAAAAATTCCTCTTCTCATGTCATTAACAACATGGAGGATTGGAATAGAAAAGACTGCCTACCCAACATTCATGCCACATGCACCATCCCACCACACCCTGGCTCCTTTTTCATAGCAGAAGCAGATTGTGTGCACACACGTATCCATTCTTCAAGTGTTTCAGGAAGCTGATCACAAGCCTGATGTGTCTATAACACTTATGTTGATCTCCTTCCCCTTGCCAGCAACTGGTTTAAGAATGACCACATGATCCAGTTCTGGCCAAGGAGATTTGAGAAGTAGTCTGATGGGAGCTTCTGTGAAAGGTTTCCTTGCTTCTAAGAAAGAGACACAGGAAGAGATGGTCCGTTTTATTCCTCTTGATATTTTTATTACTAAAACCATTGTAGCCTTCTTGTTCCAATGAAGGGAACCAGCCTGGGAATAAAGTTGACATATTAACAATGTATGAGTGGAGAGGTGGAAAGGACTTGGGCCCCTTTTGGCATAATTGAGCCATTGATGGTACAACTTGGAGCCCACCCATCTCCAGACTTATGTGAGATAATAAATTTCCTCATTGTTCAAATAAATATGAGTTGTGGATCTCTGTTAATTGCAGCCAAATGCCTATTAAATCATTCAAAGATGTATTATAAATAAGCCTTGTTGTACTGAGAGTTAGTGTCCTAGTGTAAAAAAAGTAGGCTTTGTTCTACTAAGAAGTATAACATTAGGCTTAATATAATTGTACAACAGTCAGATCTGGAGTGGCAAATTAGTATTGCCTTACATTGGCCATCTTATTTATATGTTCTTGTTGGGTTATTTAGCTCAAACAGTACCCAAAAGAAAATATGACATTTGACTTTTTGAGAATTTGAGACAACAGAGAAATCTGACTTTGCATTTTAGGTTGCTGAAGTCAGTATCACCAGAGTTGGATAACCCATAAATTAACTATAAAAGTAAATAAAATAAACCAACTTTTCAATTTTTTATGTATCTCTTTCTTCTACTGAGGTATAGGTAGACACAAAGTCTCTTAAACGCCAATAATTGTAGGAAAATTGAAAAATATAAACAAACATAAAAAATAAAATAAAAAGTAACACATAATCCTAATATACCCAACTAATTTTAGTACTTTAATGTACTTCCTTTAAATATTAAAAAAATAAAGGTATGAAAATATAAAATATATAAATGTATACATAGCCTTAAATCCTGTATTTTTCACTTAATATTTTTTCATGAATATTTTCCATGCAATTATTTTTCAAAACTATGCTTTTAAATGGTTATATAATACTCCATCAACTAGATAGCTGTGCCGTCATTGTTTAACTGCTCTCTTTGGTTGGCCATTTCAAGGGTTTCTTAAGATTTTTATTACAATGAAATATCAAAACAAATATTTCTGGGTATAAATTTTGAATTTTGTCCTCAAGGTAAATTTTAATTTATGCTGTTCTGTCTTTGTTCTGTCTTACATTTATTGTTTTATTGATCTGCCTATTCTTATATTAATCATTAACACTTTTTGAAGATTATCATAGCTTTATAACATATGTCAGTTTCTTTTTTTTTTTTTGTCTTTTTACGTGACCAGCAACGGATCGCAACCCTCAGTGTCGCGCCCGTACCGGACCGGGACCGGCCAC
>NW_007726994.1:274182-275763 GCF_000696425.1 Galeopterus variegatus | reverse complement strand
CTATAATATTAAATCTTTTTATGTAATTTCCTCACATCTCCATTTATTCAGGCTTCTATTAATTGTCTCAGAAATATTTGTAGTATTTTTCCTTTTTCTTTTTAAGCATTTTTTCCTCTGCCTTTCTTAAAAAATTTTTTTAAGCTATTATAAATGTGTCTGCAAAATCCTTAAAACTATCTTACTGAAAGCTCTGCCCTTTAGTGTCAGGCTATTTTTCTGAAAATGTTTGCTTTGGCATTTTCTTGTAACAAAATATAACTTCCACAAAGTATGAGGCAGAAAGAGTAGTTGCTGTGAGTCCCAGTTCTGTCACTAATGGTAACAATTTATGAAAAGCAAATCTCTTCTTATCTCGTTTTGTAAATCTAAGAATAAATAATTAATATGCCTTGAACATATGCCATTTAAAAATTTCAATCATTCCTTTTAAAAAATTAAACCTATGCTCTAAAAAACATAAATTTTAAAACAATATTTTTTTTCTTTTCTTCTTTATATGTAAAGCAACATAAGACCAGTTGCACTTGGTTTTAGAGACTTGATGGCTCCCATAATTATGCAGAACTAATTAATTCAAAATCTGTTTATCAACAGTAGTCTGTAGCTACAGCATTTTCTCCCAGAGGCATTAACAAAGGCTTATCACCTGCTTTCTTGTTGCAGTTTGTCTCAAAGGCAAATCAATACGAAAAATATAAAAATGCTATTCCCAGAACTAACGCTTTCAACAACTTACAAGAACTTTTAGTATCTGATACCAATTAGTTTTCTTAGCTTAAATTAAAACAGTTTTATTTGGCAATGAAATGTGTCAAAATACTAAGGATTTTAAAGACATAATAAAGTTTTCTAAAAGAATTTTTTTTTAAATTTAGGTAACAAAATTTATGTAATATATTTACATATGTATAAATTTTTAATTATTTTAGTTTTTCAGGATAAATAACTATAGCAGATGGTTGAGGACAAGAGGATATAAAAGAAAGCTATTCTGTATTTTATAGATTAGACAATATAATGTACATTGCACATACCTGCATATAGTATATGCATATGGAAATAAAGCTATCCACATAATGGGCAATATCTTCCTTTGAATAATATCAGCAAAAGAGCAGAAATGAGTTATCAATGAATGCATGCATCTGGCTTTTGATGGGTTTTTCTGATCAATTAGATTTCCTCAAATGTTCTTCCAATTACTACATTTCTGGAAATATGACAGAACACCATGTAAAATAAAACAGCGTTTAGGGTTAGAGAGCCAATATTTATTTATATTTACGGAAAAGAAAACAGGCCTGAAGGGGGAGAGAAGTGGTAGATTAATGTGTACAAAACTGTGCAGTATAGGCATGTATTGAAATAATACACTGTAGCCCACAGAAATGTAGAAATAAATGTTTAAAAAAACAGAAAAGAGGGCCTGCATGCATTGAAATAATACACTGTAGCCCACAGAAATGTAGAAATAAATGTTTAAAAAAACAGAAAAGAGGGCCGGCCCGTGGCTCACTCGGGAGAGTGTGGTGCTGATAACACCAAGGCCCCGGGTTCGGATCCCATATAGGGATGGCC
>NW_007726994.1:271168-273225 GCF_000696425.1 Galeopterus variegatus | reverse complement strand
GTTTAGGGTTAGAGAGCCAATATTTATTTATATTTACGGAAAAGAAAACAGGCCTGAAGGGGGAGAGAAGTGGTAGATTAATGTGTACAAAACTGTGCAGTATAGGCATGTATTGAAATAATACACTGTAGCCCACAGAAATGTAGAAATAAATGTTTAAAAAAACAGAAAAGAAAAGAAGAAAAAGAAAATGGAATTTTGGGAATTGAAATTTCCTTCTCCCTCTGTTTTTAAAAAGGTGCATTTTTTTTTTTTTTTTTTAAAAATGAAAAGTGCTCCTTGTAAATTAAGTGAACTTTTAGGTATCTGAAGCTCATTTTTAGAGTTGGCTTCACAGGCTGAAAGAAAGGGTTGCCTCGGGATGCCTGAGGATTTGATCTTTGGTTTAAGCCTCCTTGAAACACAAGAATGAGTAATCGGTATTGATGAGATGCAGCTGCACCCGAGAATGGGCATGAGTCCTGAACCTCTGAGGGGGTGGCATGGCTGGTTAGGTGTGAAATCTGAAGGTACCCCAGAATTGACGGTTTCCTTGACCTGAGAGGGTCTGTGTCTACTCAGCTTCATCTGTCATCATGACTGTGCCTAGGAGTTGTGAGGCCTCTACTTTACAGTTACTTTGCATACAGTGCTATTGCTTGTCCTGTCTCTAATTCTTAAAGTTTGGAGTTGAGTGAAGTCTTTTGTGTATCATGAATTTGATTATTAATCTGAACCCAAGTTGAGCAGGATGGGTTTTACAAAGGCAAATTTCCATAGCAAGAAATTATCCTCCGTATTCTGCTTGAATCCTTCGACTCCTAACTTCCAAAGCCCAAAGTGTCCACAAAGAGGAAAAACCTACTAGTAAGTGCATAGGCAGATTCTCATTATGATTCAACATTACAGTCCCTCCCAGATTAGCTCAGCAATTTCAAACACCAAATTATCAATGACTGGAGTGATTTTCTGAAATGGTAGAAAGTATAATAAAGAAAGAGGCATAAAAAACACAAAGGGAGAAAATCCTATGTTAAAATGGCACACAGTTAGCAGCCACTGATGTGGTTTCTGCCAATCTCCCACTAAAATGTCTGTGAAACATTGACAGGACAAAACCTCACACTACCTCATGTCTAAAACTGACAGATAATCTATTGCTAAAACATGAAGAATTTACCCATTTCCACAAGTCAAATAAAAGCAGATTGAGAAAAACAATTTGTAGCCTAACTCTTCTTTGCTTCCTGAAATAGAACAGGCCAGCTAAGCGAAAAGAAGGTAAACATCCCTGCATTTTACCAATGACCTTTGTGAATTGGTCCAGGGTTTAGAACAATTGGAAAAAAATAGATGGCATAAGAGGTACTTTTACAGGCACACTGCTCTCTTTCACGCCCACTTTCTACATCAATTCAGAAACACCATGGCAGGAAATGGGACTGGTGGTAAGCCACTGCATCTGGGGAGATTTGGTCCCAACAAATAGAGCACTGCAGTTGAGCACAGTACTTCAGAGTCAGACAGACTTGCCACTTACCAGGGGACTAGGTTATTTTACCTGTTTACTCAGTTTCCTCATCTTGGGTTACTTTTAGTATTAAATGAGATAATGAATGTAGAGCACAAAGCACAGTGTCTGGTACAATGCTTTGTTCAATAAATGGTAGATACTATTTTTATTATGACAAAGAAGGGCAGAAAATGGAAAAGTTCTACTAGCTGTAGCAGTGTGTGGGGGGTAGATTGTAGCTTTGTTTTATGACCTCTCCATATTCAGTGTGTCAGAGAACATAGCCATGGAGCGAGAGTGGTTCTCCCTTAGTCTTGCAGTGTCACCCAAGATGAACGTCTGTCAGATATCTGGGCATGGCCAGGGACTGACTCTTCAGGTCAGCCAGATCTCCACCTGCACAGTCAATGAGGGGATCACACCAGCACCCAAATGGATAGGGTTGTGCAAACTAGTAACCCTGTCTTTTGATGAAAGACAAAAACTAACACTACAACAAAATCTAACATGGGTTATGGGTCTATGAAAAAAATACAGCAAGAAGAAAATGGTTTGGAATCCTCAA
>NW_007726994.1:268702-270467 GCF_000696425.1 Galeopterus variegatus | reverse complement strand
CACTGAAGAGTTTGGTACCTCATTTACCCTCTTCATCTCTATCCTGCATTCTACCATCATTCTGGATGCTTTCTGTCTTTTTGTGGGCGACTGTTGTGGGCTGAATTGTGTTCTGCTCAAAATTCATATGTTGAAGTCCCAACCTCTCTGGGGCCTCAGAATTTGGATGTATTTGGACATAGGGTCTGTCGAGCAGGAATCTCAGATCCCTCTGCCCCTTCCTGTGCAGGTTGTGAATCAGGTAATCAAAAGAAGATACTGGCAGCTTTACACAAGGTAGACATACTTTATTCTTCAGATGTGAGCTTCACAGACATGCTTTATTCTCAGACATGAGCTCAGGTTCTACTCCACCGACCCTCCGTGCTGTGCCGTCCTTCCATGCTCTGACATTCCTCTGTGCTCTGCTGACCAGCAGTTTAGAGCAGTTACCTTTTACTCTTAGTACACAATAGCGGCCATAAGCCAAGCATTACATAATTACAACAATCATGCTGAATCAGTAAATGGGCACACATGCGCAGTTACACTACTTTCATAACTTGTTTCTAGTGAACGTGTTGAATCTTGACCATTTGTAACAGATGAAAGGCGAGAGAGTCTGACTAAACTTTTTCTACTTTCCTTACAGGGTCTTTAAAGAAGTAATTAAGGTTAAATGAGGTCACTGAGGTTTGGCCCTAACCCAATATGACCAGTGTCCCTGTAAGAGGAGATTAGTTCACACACTCACACAGAAGAAAGACCATGTGAAGACAAGGGGAGAAGATGGCCATTTACAAGCCAAGGAGGGAGGCCTCAGAAGAAACCAACTCCGCTGACATCTTGATTTCAGAGTTCTAGTCTCCAGAACTATGAGGAAATAAATTTCTGTTGTTTAAGTACTCACTCTCTGGTATTTTGTTATGGAAGCCTTAGCAAACTAATTGCTATGGGTTAAATGTGTCCCCCTAAGGTTCATGTACTGGAAACTTAATCCCCACTGTAACAGTATTAAGAGGGTAGGAAATCCAATTATGGTATTCAAAAGGTGGGGCCTTTTCAGAGGTGATTGGATCATGAGGACTGTGCTCTTGTGAATGGATTAATCTATTGATGGTTTATGGGTGGTAATGGGCATGGTTTTCATGGCTTTAAAGGGAGAGCAAGTGAGGAGGTTAGCTCTTTTGCTCAGCCGTTCCCCATGTGATACCCTGTGTGGCTGTAGAAGGTCACCACCCACAGGAAGGCCCTCACTAGATGTGTTCCCTATACTTTGGACTTCTCAGCCTCTAAATCTGTAAGAAATGAATTTCATTTCTTTACAAATCACTCAGTTTCAGGTGTTCTGTTATAGCCAAAAGAAACAAACTAATATACCATCTAATTGCCTGGCCTCTCAATTTCTTTACTTTCTCATCTCCAGGGACCTTTACTTTTGTTCCTCTTTAGCTGTTCCACCCAGGATGGCACCCTGATGTTGTCATAATCCAGAACTGCTGACCTGAAATATTACATTCAAATCTGTACTATTAACTAATCTCCGATCATAGTTACATTGCTTTGCATCCTTCACATTAGGCTACTCCCACCCAATCTGTTCTTTAATCTCACCCATATGCCCAGATAAACCCCACTTCCTCCCTTCCAATCCCCCCATCTTCTCTCTTCTCAACTGAGTCTAGATGTTTTAGTTGATCAGTTCATCCTCTGTCTTGTCAATATCTTCAAACTTCTCTTCCTTTCTGTTGCAACAGCCTCAGAAAATCCCAACCCAGCTGTCTGT
>NW_007726994.1:249113-268428 GCF_000696425.1 Galeopterus variegatus | reverse complement strand
GCCTCTCAATTTCTTTACTTTCTCATCTCCAGGGACCTTCACTTTTGTTCCTCTTTAGCTGTTCCACCCAGGATGGCACCCTGATGTTGTCATAATCCAGAACTGCTGACCTGAAATATTACATTCAAATCTGTACTATTAACTAATCTCCGATCATAGTTACATTGCTTTGCATCCTTCACATTAGGCTACTCCCACCCAATCTGTTCTTTAATCTCACCCATATGCCCAGATAAACCCCACTTCCTCCCTTCCAATCCCCCCATCTTCTCTCTTCTCAACTGAGTCTAGATGTTTTAGTTGATCAGTTCATCCTCTGTCTTGTCAATATCTTCAAACTTCTCTTCCTTTCTGTTGCAACAGCCTCAGAAAATCCCAACCCAGCTGTCTGTCTTCCCTGCACTCATGCAGTATTTCTGAGCACAGATGAAGGAAAACCTCACAGCCGCACCACATACGCTGAGCCACAGTAAAGTCATTTAGGCCCTCGATGCTCTCCCTGAGTCTTTCTCCTTCTCTACAACTACTATTTCAAACTTCCTCTATTTTCTTCTTAAAAACCTGCATCTTACTCCCAGCAGATGGCTTCACTTCTTATTTTATAGGGAAAATCGAGGTCACCAGAGAGAAGTTTCCCCCAATTCCGTCAACAAATCTGTAAACATATCTGCATACTCACCACTCTTTCTTTGGTGCCTCATGTTACAAATGAAGATGTGCCCCTGTTCCTTCCTAAGGTTAGTTCCTTAACAACTCTTTGGAATTCTGTCCCTCATAGTTCCTCCAAGGCCTCACACTTTTCATGTTCTTTTGTTCTCTCTCATGTTTAACTCTCTCTCTACCTTGTCCCTTTATTTGTTTTTTCTGTTCACCATTTACATAGTCTCAAAATATCCCATTAGCCCCTGCTACTTCTGGGACTGTGCCTCATGTCTCAGTGCACTGGGGCAAAAATAAACAAACAAACAAATAAATAAATAAAAGTTTGGGACAAGCCCAGCCAAAATGCAAAGTTTTGAGGAATGAAAAAGCAGTGGCCCAACTATTATACTGAGCTAAATTTTCATTCATGAGTGAAAGAAATCAAAAAAATTTTTTTCACATGTTGGGAGGTCAGAAAATACATCACATGTAATAATAGAAAAATAAATAAGTAATGATGATAAAGATGTAATTAGCAAACACAGTATTTACTCTGTGTCAGGCATTGATCTATGTGTCTTCCATATGTTAACTTATCTACAACTCGACAAAGTTCTGAGAAAAGTGCTATTTTTATCCCTACTGGGCAGCTCAGAAAATAAACCATGACAAGAACTGGAACAGTAACAAAAGCAAACATTTACACGGCACTTAATATTATGAGTGCTTTACATTATTAGCACATTTATTCCTCACATCAGCCCTATGAGGATGGTACTGTGACTCTCTCTGTTGTGCATAGTGTGATTTCCAAGGTCACCCAGTTGGTAAGTGGTAGAGCCAGGATTGGCACTCAAGCGGTTTAAACACATTACTCTACTGCTCTCCTACATACTTTTGGGAAAAATCATTAAGTGATCCAAAAGCAAATCAAAATTAAGACCTGAAGAAGGAGGAAGTCATGGAATGGAAGGATCACGAATAATTTATGTCCTATGTGTGAAGGCTCTGGAGGCCAACTTCCTCATTTTAAGTACCAGCTCCACCATTCCCCAGCTCTGTGACCTAAAGCGAGTTACTTAATCTTTCTGTGTCTCAATTTTCTTATTTATAAGAGGGGAATAGTAAGATTTTCTGTTTCATTGTTTGTTTTCAGGATAAAAAATAATAACACGTATAAAATGCTTATATCAATGCTTAAGAATATATGTGCTAAATAATACTATTTTGTTTGTCTTACATTTCCTTAACGATGAGTAACTATGATGAAAAGGTAAAGTGAAAAAGAGGCTGGCAAAATCTCTCCTGAAGAATTTACATAAGTGGCTTAATCTCTTTTGGGATGTCCCTCAGCATTGCTGCAATGGGTACAACTCTCAGTCCAGGCAACAGGGACCTCTGCTCAGGTTCCACACTTTAGAAGGCCCCTTCTATAAAACATGAAATAAATTCATTAAAGAACACATGGTGCCTCTGTCACTTGGTAACCCTCCCTAAACATTCATTCTCAAAACTAACACCATTCAGTCTTCACAGAAATGTTTCTCCAAATCTGATCCATTTCCTCAAAACAAAAGTCAGCTGTTCAAATGGCATGAAGGTGTGTGGGTTGCACTACTGATATTGGAGATACACACTACTTAGAATCTAGGGGGTAATTAAGCAGTGGAAACACTTAGGTAAGTGAAAACATTAAAGTATTAACTTGTCAAATTCTTCCTCTTAATTAGCATGAATGAAATAGATTCTTGTTATGATGAAGTACCCAGTAAGACTGAGTGTCTATTTTCTTGCTTTACACATTGTTCCAATTCATGGTTCCAGAGGTACTCATAAATTAGTGCAATATTTGAAACAGTTGCAGAACGCTGTAGAAATTCTGTAATGTTAAATAATTCATATTACTCAAATTTGTATATATGTAAGTCTAAGCTTAAAATTCATGAAGCATGTAAAGAATATTGATTCTTTACATTACTAAATAGATCTACATATTGCTTTAAGAAATGGTAAATGTTGTAATAGAAGTGATAGTTACGTACATGAAAAAATTAAAAATATTTTGTGATACTTTCTGTAATAATTTATCATATATTACTATTATAATGTTTGAACAAGTTATATATACCTTATTCATTTCTTTCTTTTTTAATCACTTTTTTTTTTTTTGTCCTTTTTGAGACCGGCCGCACCGCGCTCAGCCGGTGAGCACTGTGAGCGCACCAGTCATCCCTGTATAGTATCCGAACCCGCAGCGGGAGTGCCCTGCACTCTCCCGAGTGCGCCACGGGCTCGGCCCTATACCTTATTTATTTCTAAATCTAACTATTGCATTAGTAATTTGACCATTCCTGTCCTATTGCCTCAGCAGTGCAAAGTTTCTTCAAACTGGAATTAATAAAAATCTACTTAAAAACAACAATGACTCAAGAAAGTTTATCTAATTTGGCATTACTGTCAATAAAGCACAAATAATATTAAAATCTTGATTATAACAACATTAGTAGTGATTCCACAGAAGTTAAAACAATGCAAAAAAAATTTTATGATATAAATACATGATAATTTATGAATTAGATTGTCTTTATTTCTCATCCAAACATCACTGATGTACAGACATGCATGATAAAAATTAAATCCATTCACTTTTGCTATTTTGCCAAACTTCAATTATATTAAAATCATAGCTTTTCACACACATAACTTTTTTTTTTTTATCATTATGAAGATGTATTTGTCAAGGTAGGAATAGAGAACATTTTATCTAACCATTTGTTAGCTTGCTTTCTACTTTTAAAATAATTCGACATATGGTGTGTGAATTCCCATTTGTTCTGCTGCCCTGAGTCCCGCAAATGTGAAGGGTGAGCCTGGGGCCCAGACTGGGATTGTGAGTTCAGAAATTAGTTGTCCATTTTTTGAGAATTCAAGTTCAATGTATATCTAAAAATAACATCTTTACTCATCCCATACAGTTGCTCATTCATTCAACAAACATTAAGCACCATGCTGAAGATACAAAGATAATCACCGACTTGTATGAAGACAGATACCTGGCAGTGTGGTGACAGGAATGTGCTTCCTCTAGGAAGCTTTCCCTGACCATAGACTGATCCTTCTCTGGGTTTTTTGTTTCTATCATCTGTTTCCATGGAGCAGAGTGGAACCATGAGCAAATTCTCTGGATTTAGTTGGAAAATCTGATTTTGAATTTTGACTCTGTCATTTGCTGACTATGAGATTTGGATCAGTTAATCACTTACACTCACTGAGCTCCAGTTTCCGGGCCAATAGTATGGAGTTAAGAGAACTTGTCCCAGAAAATGTACAGTGTTATGTGGACATATATGTACAAAGAAGAGATGCATGCAAAATAGAGAGAGAGCCTTGGAAAAGTCATATTGAAGAAAGTACTCTTCAAATTAGAAAGAAATGTGGGATGATGGTATTCTTAAAATCAAGTTCAATTTTATCCAAGACTTTCTCTGGCTATAATAGTTTCCTCCATAGGGTCAATGTGGCAAACTGAGAAATTTAGAGTTACATGGAATTATATAACCTTTTTTCATGAATAGACAATTTTCTAGACAGCAGTTTGTATTAGGGTTCTCTAGAGAGACAGAATCAATAGGATATGTTGTAAATATATGACAAGGGTCATATTAGGGGAATTAGCTCACCTGATTCTAAAGAAATTCCCACAATAGGCCATCTGTAAACTGCATCCTGGTAGTGTGGCTCAGTCCAAGTCCAAAGGCCTAAAAACCAGGGAAGCCAATGGTGTCATTGGTGTAAGTCCTGGAACCCCCAAAATGAAGAGTCTTGAGCTCTGATGTCCATGGACAAGAGAGAAGAGTGTGTCCCAGCTCCAGTGGATAGAGACAGAGATTCACCTCTTTCCTCTGTCTTTTGTTCTCTCCTGGCCCCCCCGTGGATTGGATGGTTCCTGCCCACATTGAGGGTGGGTCTTCCCCCCCCAGTCTATTCAGGCTCTCATGCTAATCTCTGCTAGAAACACCCTCATGGACACGCCTAAAAAGAGCTTTATCAGGTTTCTTGGCATTCCTTAATCTAATCAAGTTGACACCTAGAATTAACCTACATAAAATTTAATAAAGTATCTTGCTGTGCTGGATTGTTTAGACATCCACTTTTCAGGTTTTTTTGTTTGTTTTTGTTTTTTAATGAAATACTTCATCAAACTATAAAAGGGAAGAAGGGAGGGAGAATAGAGAAAAAGGGAGAGAGATTGTGTCTTCTTTCCTCAGTCTCCAAATTGTGTAATTCTACCACCTTCCAGGATATAGTCAAATTTATGATTGGGAAAAGGCCTTACTTAATATGCAAGTGAAAAATGTCTTATAAACTTAGAGGAGAAAAAAAGGTCAAACCTACGGTTGTCGTAACATAGCTGCCATTACTACCTTTGTTAATTTGGAGGCTGTTCTGACTCATTTGTGTATGTTTCCTGTGTCTCCCATATGTAGCAATAAGGAGAGGCTGAGTTATGTTGTGATATGGTTTATTTCTTGCTCACATAGGTTTATTTCCTCCTCTAGGACCCAGGTGACAGAACATATGCTGTTGGAGATTGCTCGTGTCCAATGCAGAGGGAAAGAGGGCTCTGCAGGGCTATTGCTACTTGCATGAAGTAGTAATGTGAATCCTTAAAGTCAATCCAGCACTGACCAAGAAGGGCTGACTAGGTGTGATCATTAGTCTCAGTCTGCTTCACTCACCCTTCCCAATCGATCCTACTAAAGCTTGTTATTCCTTCAGAATTTACTCCCATGGTAATTCTAGGTATAATTTTGTGTTCTTTTGAAAAATGTAAATATTAAGTATACTATAGTTTTAGTGTGTTCATCTGATGATGGCTTTGGGGAGCTGACTGATGTAGGTCTCTCAAGGATGGAAAAGTTGTTTCTAAAAGACTAGAACCTCCTCCCATGAAAGGGAGAAAGGATGTCTGAAGGTAAGTCATTTGCTTCAATATATTTCCCAGGGTAGGTCTTGACCACCAGTGTGGGGAGTTATAGAGCTGTGCAACAGGTAGGGCTCTGCAGTTGCAACCCGTCGAGCATTCACATAATCTGTTCTTGTGCATTTTAGAAAATAGGCCTCAGAAGTCCCAGGTTTGGGATGCTTATAGCACAAAATGCAAGGTGCACGCTGAACTGTAGATTCTCTGGCTCCCAACACAAATAAAATTTCTCTTCTGATAGACGTACAGGAATTAAAACATCATTTCTTTTGAACACTTAAAAATGCTTCCCGTTATCTTTTAAAAATCTTAGAAAGATATATTCTAGGTTGTTTTCTAATTATGCAATAAATTCATTCCTAGTTTTGGTATGTTTGTGAAAAGTCAAAACACCTTGTATTTGAATACAGCTGTACACATTCAACATTCAAAAGCTATTTTTGTCATGATAATTAGACATTAAATTGTGATTTATATTGTTAAATACTGATTTAGAGTTAACCAAGTAACAGTCTGGAAATTTAAAAGTACTTTAGGATATTATGTTATATTAAAGTATGCCCATATTGTGTCAAATTTTCTTTCTTCCTCCCAAATTCATTGCATTATTTTAATTTGCAGGTTGAAATGTTTTGAATAGGTAATATGTAATATAAATAGCTAAAGTTGCAATGGGATTTTTTTTTAGTGAAAAATAAGCATTTCTCCGATTCCTGTGCCCTAATCCTTAAATTTCCCTCCCTCAGAGATAACCACTGTTATCAGATTATTGTGTTTTCTTTCAAAGATAATCTATATTGCTATGAATTTTCAAATATATGTCTGTGTGTGTGTTTGGTTATTTGTTTGCACATACACTTTGTGTTTTTCACCAATTTAATAGTATATCTTGGAGATAGTTTCATATTACTATATACATAGTATTGCATTGCATTAATCTATCATTATTTATTTGCCCAGTTCCCTATCAATGGACATTTATGTTGTTTCAAATCTTTTGCTATATAAACAATTCTGGAAATTATATTCTTATATTTAAATCTTTCTGTGTATGTGTGACTTTACTGTTAATTCTAGAAGTGGAATGTCTAGACCAAAGGCAGATTTTCTTAATAGAAATGTCATTAGTACGAATTAAATTTTAAACTGTGTGACATCATGAAGTTAAGAAGTTTGTTTTTTTTTACCAAGGTGAAATATTTGAAATATTTGTTCACTCAATTGTTCAACTCTGGGCTAACAGTCAAATAAGACATAATTTCAGACCTCAAGTAACTTAAATACTTTTACTATAGGTAAAAATGGCAATTGTTTACAAAGTATGTATGTATCTTGAAAACCACTTTACCATCATTTTCATAAGATTTGTTTATCAATTATAAAATGAATCTAAAAGAGATACTCAGATGTTCCTATGTATATGTCTGGATTCCTTAATTTGATTCCTTAACTTAGAATATTATTATAATATTTCTCCTTGAAAAGTAAATGCATTTTCAAGTAAAGTTCTGGTAAAAATATCACCAGGAATAATCACATCAAGCCTCTCTTGGAATTTCATAAACATCTGACAAAGTCAAAATAGCGATGTGCTTCCTTAAAGGGCCCACCGAAAGCTAATTTTTAAACCTGCCATCACCTAAATGCACGTATCTAAGTAAGCTCACTGAGAACTTCTTTAAACTATAAAATTCCCTGCTCTAAACTTCCAAGAAGGTACTTGGACTATTTAGAAAATCTTGCATGATTAGGGATGATAAAGGAAGCCATAAGTAACTTCATGGGACAATGTCAGAGATCCACTTCTTCCTAGAGAAGAAAGGGTGTGATTTCCCAGAGCAGCACAGGAAGGGTTAAACTATTACTTTTTCCTGATAATTTCATATCACTTGTATAAGATTGCTAAATGTCAAAAAGTGTTTATTTTTTTGCTAACAGTATAAAACTGAACATACTGTGAGACATAAGGTAGCAGGTGTCTTGGCTCTAAACTATCAAGTCTGTGGGCATTCTGTTATAACAGGTGCTCCAAAAAATTTGAACAGATTTTAACAAGAGCTGTATGGGCTTTTTAATTAGTCTGGTTATTCAGCATGTGTAAAAAGCATTAGGTATATGCTTAAAACATCACAGGGTCTAAAAAGCAAGTGCTTCATATAGTCCCTCTCACTTTCTGGTACTAAAATTTGACGTATGTGATTCTTTTATTACAGAATTTCCCCAGCCAAGGCAAGAGCCCGACAAAGAGTGACCATCGATAATAGTAGAGTAGGAGATTCAGAAAACTGCTCTGGCTGTTACACACTCTGCACACTTTTAATAGAACTCAAGTTTGATGCATATCAGGAGTCAGCCTAACCCTCCCCGGAATAAACTCTTTAAAAAAAAATTCATATGTCTCATAAATTGGCTCTTACCAGAAGGCCTTTTAATCAATCTCTACAATATAAGAAAATGAGCTTTTACTTGGGATTCATGTTTAGGATTTTAGGGACAAATAATGACAAAAACAAACTCAATTGTATCTATATTTTAATTACTCTTCTAAGTCATTATGTTAACACAGATGTTAATTGGAAACTACCTTTCTCCTTTTGTTTTTATGCGCTGATGTTACTATTGATTTTGGGGATCCAACTTTGTAGCAGTAATTCATTGATCCAACAAATATTTACTGAAAATCTATTATGTTGAATATGTGTGTGTGTGTAGCATAGAGGAATAAAGCTGAGTTTCTATCTTTAATGTACTTAAAATCTATATAAATTATAAAGCAGAATATGTTTGACACCCTAATGATATTGTCAACAGAGTACACTCTGAGAGTTGAAAGGATGGGGAGATTTACATTTGGTGAAACTGAGGAAAGTTTCATTGAAGCAGGTGACATTCAATCTTGGTCTTGAAAGTCGGGTAGAATTTTGATGTGATGATAGAAGTTGCCATTTGGGGCTACGTTACAGACACAAACGAAAGTACATTATAGATCATTGAGTCATTGATTATAACTATTGCATATGTTATTGTGAGCTGTGTTTTATTTTTTAGATATTCAAAGGTAAGGTATAGATTTATTTTAAATTAAGCAAATGAAAAGGTACCAATTACTGATTATTTGCAGTATACCAGGTCCAGTGCCAGGAGCTTTACCCACTTTGCCTTAGTTGTTGTTTACAACAACCCTGTGAGAGGTATCATTGCATCTGATTTACACATGAGGATACTTAGGATCAGAGAAGTTAAATAGTTTACTCAAGGTCACATGATAAGCAAGAGGTAGATCAAGATTTGGACTCAAACCCATCTGGTACCTAAGTACACACATTTCCTAATAACACTGCGCCATCTCCTTAGTTTTAAAACTAGAAGGAATCTTGTGGATACTTCTGGTGGATCTAATTCACACATTCTCAATGGGGGCAAAAATTGGTTCTTGGGGGGCAAAAAAACCATACTCGTTATGTAGAAAGTACAGATATACATGCAGCATACACAGATGTGCAGTATAGCTGTGGTATTAATATATTACAATGGAGGGCGATTAGGGAAAAAGACTCTAAAAAGGTCCCTGAGAGGGGTGATAATAAAAAAAGGTTGAGAAATACTGATCTAATTCAAACTCACTTATTTTTTAGGGAACAGATGAGGAAAGTCAGAGGGTAAAAATGACTAGCCAGTCACACAGCTAGTCAGTGGTGTATGCACAGCATGCACATACTTAAAAAAATCCACTGTTTTTAGAAACAAAAAGGCACCAAAACCATTTATCACTTTGCCAAGCACAGCAATCTCATGATGCCCTTACCCTTAACTTGATTTCTTTCTGGGTTTGTAGGTTGCCTTATCTATACTCTTGTTTCACCCTTAAGTTATAAATAAATAAATTTCGACTTTTTGGAGGTTAACAACAAGGAGTGAACCAGTCCTGGGGTTGTCTTGATCCTGGAATGTGTTTATTCAAGCTGCTGTGTTTTGGGGGTGTTTCTAGAACAGCACCGAACATGTAGTATAGGTGCTCATAATTATGAATTAATGCATGAATATTAGCAGTAGCAGGAGGAAAAGGGCTCAGATCTGTTTCTTTTAAATTATTTAAGTATTAGTTGAATTCATTTCACATGGAAACAAGCAACACTGACTCATTTGCCGGCTGTTGGACATCTGCTCTCATGCTGAAAGTGACCTGAGGTCTTGAAGAAAAGTTGGACATTCAGCAAAGCTTTTATCTTGAGGTCAGGTGCTCTACTGGGTCTCAAATCTGTCGCTGTGAGTGTGCTGAAAAGCGGCACCCGTAGTTTGTCTGGGGCCAGACAAGGGGTTTATCATTAAGGAACAAGTATTATGAAGCCCTGAAACAGTTTTACTTACACTCTTCCTACTCATCAACACACAATTCATTAAATTTGTTGAAGACAGAAAGGGCTTTTTTTTAAAAAACTGTTGTCATAAATAATTCTATCAAATTTAATTTTTGTATATGTGATACTTTCACATAGCTTCTCCTTCCTCCTCCCTGTAAATAAGAATGCAGAGAAATATTTTTTTCTGCAATCTGCTTTGTCTTATCTGTTTCTACTGACCAATGTTACAACTTTATTTGTCCATCCTTCTAAAGTTTCTTTAGGTTTATAAAGCAAAAATAAAGATATATTCTTCTCTCTCCTACTGTAACTACAAAGTAGCATATTACATACACTGTTTCAAACCTTGTTTTTTTCCCCTAAATAATTTAGCTTGGAGATGCTCTATGTTGGTACATGGAGAGCTTTCTATGTATTTTAGAAATATAGATGTATTTTATTTAACTGTATTCTTATTGACTTACTTTTAGGTTGTTTGCACTTTTGTGCTATTACGAGTAATTCTGCAATTAACATTTTACATATATCATATATGTGTGTAAGCATATCTGTGGGATATATTCCTAGACATAAAATTTGCTGGGGCCTTGAGTATATGTATTTGTGATGAGGATAGTTCTGTTAAATTGCCCCTTCTAGGAAGTGTGCCAATTTATACTTATAGAAGAAATGTTATGAGTGCCTGCTTCTTCATAACCTTGTCAAGTGTGTATCAATAAATTTTTTACTTTTTGCCAGTCTGAGAGGTAAAAATAATATCTCTATTTAGGTTTAATTTTCGTAGCTCTAATTTTAATTGAAGTCTAGCTTCTTTTTGTGTGTTTAAACCATTTTTTTAAAAATGTGTGAATTGTCTGATCACATCTTTTGCAATACAA
Source organism: Galeopterus variegatus (assembly GCF_000696425.1). Taxonomy (NCBI): domain Eukaryota; kingdom Metazoa; phylum Chordata; class Mammalia; order Dermoptera; family Cynocephalidae; genus Galeopterus; species Galeopterus variegatus. The sequence goes on along the minus strand of NW_007726994.1, from coordinate 257,563 downwards.
AGTTGTTGATCTTTTTTCTTATCGATTTCTGGGAGCTGTTTATTTATTATAAAGAGTCTCTGATATGAGATTACAGATGTTTATTCCCATTTGATATCAATGATTTTAAATATTAGTTAAAAATAAAATTTATTTTTAAATTTTTGCTAGCATGATAAATTAACATTGCTGAAAAAGATTGGTTTACATAATTCATCACACACTATTTAATTTCTTATATTAAAAACAAATAAATAGGGCACTTACAAAAATATTAAATCTATGCAAAGAATTACAGCATCTCATTTTGTATTACTCTATTTGCTTTGCCTCAGATAAGCCTGTTCAGGGTACCAGCTGCTGTGCTTGGGTAGAGGTAGTTTTGTCATTTATTTGCCTAATGCTCCATAAAAAATAAAGGACAGTTGTAGGGAAGTCCAACTGTCTTAAGTCTGCTCTTTATAATCAACGACAATTGACCAAGAAATCTGAGAAGGTTATGTTCTGAGCTTGGCAAAGTACCTAGCATTTAGGGCTTGAAAAATATTTATTTATTATGTTTAAAACTCCTTGCTGTAGTTACTAGAAGAGATTTCCATTTTTGGCTGGCATTCATAGGGCTCAGCTAAAACCACGGAAGCAGGCAGAAGTTTCCCTGCTTGGCTTATCTTTTTATATATTACATTGAACTGTATGAAATTGCCGTTTTATAGGTTAAAAACGGTTGACTATTGGCACTTTCATGTAGTTCAACCTACATCTGAAAGCTTGATACAGTTAGAGAGGATTCAGCTCTCACGGCAAGAAGCTCAACGCTTGTAACAGCGGGCAGCCTGGAGTTCCGAGTATCCCACAGGTCTACACGTAGGAAGTTGGGTGTCTAGAACTTTCCTGCTGGAAGCTCGGACTGCAGTATCCAGCAGCGACCACAAGAGGGGGCATTTCTCTTGGAAATGTGAGGATTCTGAACGGTTTTCAGAACTAGAGATGGTACCGGCTGCCTTAGAGTATGCCTCTGGGTCAGCAGTAAATATCGTGTCTGTTCAGGATGGGCTAGTGATTGCACACTAGGCTGAAAGCCAGCAGTTTTCTATCTGGCAACCTACAGTTAGTAATGCTGAGAACAGGCAAGCTAAAATGAAAGGAGACCACAGCAACAGCAAGTCCTTCTGTGGGTAGCCTAATTGTGGATTTGGTAGCCAGAATCAAAACCTCAAAAATGACAAGCAGAAGGGGTTGAAGGCATATTTCTTACACACTTGAAAATATCAGCTGCTTGGAAAAAAACCCAGAATGACATAGGAGAAACGCTGCTTTTGCCTGTTGAACAGCATATTCCTTTCTGGAATTCTGACTGTCTTGCTAAAAATGCAGTGCACTCCTAGCACTAGGCCCCATTGCACGGATGTTACACAGGCCCTTACATTAGACAGATAATGCAAAAAGTATTTTCTTTCGTATTGGAACAACTGTTAGTATCTTTAACTCAAAGTTTGTGCAGCTCTTGACTAACAGGAGGCTTGTCCTTTGTTCAGCTCTGGAAGTTTGCTCTAAATGAGAGACAAGGCTGCTTTAACTTGTGTAGTGCCACTTGACAAGTGGGTGTAGGACAAAGGGAGTCCAGACTTCCAGGGCTGGCTTTACAATCAATCTTCAACTGACAAAGAAACATTGCAACAACCATGCCCCCTAAATGAGAGCATTAAGTGGCCCTAAAGAATTTGCTAAACTAGAGACGTTCTTATTAGGAAATTAAGAAACAAGGAAACATTATAATACATATATTCTTCTGACATTGAGTTTAGCAGTCCTGGCCATCTTTCATTGCCCACATCTGAGGTCAATTAGAATTCAGGGATTCTTGGATTCAGTTAGTGAATTGTTATAATTTGACAGAGAGATAATAAACAAGTAATTATTTCTCTTTGTGCTCTGCTCCCTCTCCAAACTCCCAAATAGCCCTCCCCCATCTGCTTTTTTTATAGTGGCTTGTTGAGATTCTCTCTCTTCTACCTCCAAAATAAGTTGTATGTTCTCATTAGTTATTCTGAGAAGGAAACATGAATGTTATGATTAAAATGTGAGCTTGAGCTTGTTATTGTGTATAGGCATGAAAAATGGCCGGTCTATCCATTGCAAGTACAAGCTACCCTAACTCATGCTAAAAGGAAGCAATTTACCAGTAATACTGGTGCCACATTAAGATTCCCAGTGCCTCACAAGTGAATTACTGCATTTATAATTTTCAAGAAGAAAAGAAAATGGGATTAAAAAAAAAAAAAGCTAAGAAAGAGGATATTGGCCACGCTTTGGTAAAAGGCACATTATTCACATCATAGATAAATAGCTGGTTACATTGCCCTGTTTCATTTCTAAAACAAAAAAGATTTTACAGGTGAGCTGTGAACAAGGAATTGTTGATGCCCTTGGGACTGTTTTGAGCTCTTACAGCCCAGAATGAGTAAAATTCACACAGTGTGTCCTGCATATTTTGTGTGTGTGTTCTACAAAACCACATGTGGAGAGAAACATTTTAATATATTGTTTATCATAATAAGTGCTCAATAAATGTATTATTAAGACAATGAGTTAAAGGGGATCATTCTTAGGGAACTCTAATACATATAGTGTTTTAAGTACATCACAGGTAATAAAGACCATAAATAGGGACTGAGTTTGTTGGGGCTCAGAAAATGACATTCCAAAATATGCCACTTTGGACTTTGAACTGAGAGCACCTGAAAAGCAGGGAAGGGGTTTCTCTATTTTCAATTATCTAAGTAAGCGAAGTTTCTCCAGAAGAAATGCAATCATCAACCAGGGAAGATTAAGTCACAGGGAGAGACTAAAGGTCTTGCTCAGAGAGGCCTCTACCACAGGCTACCATCTAGTCTTCTGAGGGCTGCCACCAGAGAGACAATCTGCAGGGTGAGATAGCTTTTGTTGCCAGTGCATCTCCTCCACTCACCCTCCCACAGCCTGGGGCTACTATCCTCCAAAAGCCCTAACGTCTGCCCATTCTTTTTTGTATGGAATAAAAACTTCAGTCATCTGGTCCTTTTTGAAGTCATATTTTATGAGGCTCCTGTGCATCTGCATGTAATAAATTTGTTTTTCTCCTGCTAATCTGTTCAGTGTCTGTCTATCCCAGACGCTCAAAATACTGAAACTTCAGAGGGTGGAAGGAAAGTTCCTTTCACCTCTGCAAGATGTAGATGGAAAGAGATGGTCTCTGTTGGAGAAAAGTGGGTGGGACCGATATCTTCTTCCAGCTCCAAGTCCTTGAAATAGGAGGGTACTTCAAAAAGTTCATGGCAAAATAGAATTAAAAGATAATATAAATCTTTCCATGAACTTTTTGAAGGTCCCACATACGGACTGTGGCTCCCTCCTCCCCACAATTAATTCCTCCTTCCCACTTTGATTCCTAGACCAAAACAAGGGAAAAGAGGTAAACTATGGAAGATGTGAAAAAGGAGAATTTATTAGGGTACAGAAATGGTGGGGTAACAGAGAGACACTCAGAATAGTCTAAAGGCTTTGACTTTAATCCCTTCTTGGTTATTACTCTGACCACATCTGTTCATGATACTCTTCTATTAGCAAAAGGAACAGTACTGTCTCTGCCTGGAGCTCTCCTGCTTGGTGGGCCAGTGTCTGATCTCTGGCCTGTTTGCTCTGATGTGAGGCCATTCTAACCCATGTCCTACTTGGTTTAACTAACTCCAGGGCAACTCCTTGTTTTGAGTTGTGTCCAGCCTTCTTTGACCTATGCCAAACCCCTGTGCCACCCTTCACCAGCCTTGAATTGTCTGTCCGCATTGCCTGCCTCAGGCAAGACTAGCAGTTTGCTTCCCTAAAACAGACTTCTATTTCTTTTGCTGTAGTACAAACACACATTGCTCAATGTTAGAAAAGATGATATTTGAAAATCAAAGCCTAAAATCTGATGGACTAGGCAGTGCTCCTTGTTCTGGATGGATAGCCTGATACAGGAGGGCTGGTAGATGGAGTCACGGTGGGTCACAGTTCAATGCCAGCTGGATCCAGGTGCAGTCAGGGTCATAACAGCCTCAGGGAGAATTCCTCAGAGTTAGGGTTTTATCTGGAGCCTGAGGCAGCAGCTGCTCCTTTATTCTTGGTCACCCGTATCTTCTCCGATTTATCCTGAAGATCTAAAAGAGCCCCCAGGGCAAGTGTGATTCCCTGGGAGAAGGACTCCTAGAGCCAAGGGTTCTTGGTTTCTGTGTCTACATTAGAGTCAAGTCAGCCTTTGGCACATGCAGCTTCCGTGGAGTCTGATTCCTCTCAGGAGAATGCACACCCCGACCCCTTCCTGAAGGAGCAACTAGCATTTACTAAGCCCTTACTGTCCACAGACTGTCTCCTGGCATTCAATTCTAAGACATTCTGTGAGTATGTATGAGAGAGGGCTTCAAAAAGTTCATGGGAGGATTTGTATTATCTTTTAGTTCCATTTTTCCATGAACTTTTCCAAGTACCCTTGTATTACTGTTGCCATTTTACTGATAAGGAAATTGAGGCTCAATGAGGTAAAGTAACTCTCTCAAGGTTACATAACCAATAAGAAGTGGAGCTTGGTTTGCACCCAGGTCTGCTGGGCTGTAATGCCTGCAACTACTGTATAGAACAAGAAGCGAAATCTCTGCAATGGGGCATGATGAGGTATAATTATTTCCATCATAAAGGATTTTTTTCATGTTGGAGCACACATTAAACACACAGAATTCCCCTAAATAGTGAAATCTCTTAGTGAATTTCAAACATTTAATTTTGAAAAGACCAAGGTATATTATTTCATAGCAAAGCATTTTATTGCATAAAGCAGGCTACAACTTGCAACTTTTGCCTGTTTTCTTGACATTCAAGAATGATTTTTTTCTTCACTTAATTACTTCCTGTCCTTTTATTTGGGTTGCTTTCTCTTTCATTTTCCCACACTACCATCTTAATTAAGCTTTTCAAATGTGATAATACCTTTTCATAAATTCTCAGGAATATGATGTTTTCACCACAAGGTTATTTTGTTCTAGAAACAGAGAGACAGCACAACTAATCTCAGATTTAAGAAGACGCTTTGAAATACTGGGAAGAAAAAGCAGCAACTCCAAAATAACGCCCCCACAAAGTCCTGCCCTCACCTTCCATTTCACAGCAGCCTCTGTTGTTGGTGGGCTTGCTAGCGGGAGCTGGTGCTGGCCTCCTTTCCCCAGGGCCCTAATCACATTAAGCCCATTAATGATCCATTTGTTTCTTCTCCTGCTTCCATGAGAGGAAATGCATTATTCATGGATAACCTTCTTCCCCTCTTCCTTTGTGTTTTATCAGTACTGTAGACTATCTGTATGTTGTTGCACAGACTGCAATATTGGCTGTTTCGGTGGTTCTGATGTGAAATTACTCTACTGTCATCACACATTAACAGGGCTCAAGAATACATCTGTGTAGCAGCTCTCCATTTTGCTTAGAACTCCAGCCATCTTTCTTAATGGCTCTCAACTGACCCACTTCAGCAGAAAGCCTGCCCAAGCTCTGCTCTGTTCTCTTGGGGAGATGCCACTTGCCTCTTGTTTATCTAACAAATATCCTACCAGGTACTGAAATCTCCTCTGGAGGCACAGAGATTGTGAGCTCATCTTTTCTCCTGCTATCTTTGATCATCAGCACCAACAAAATAAAGCTGTGTCCTGAGAGCTATGGCCATATCTTTAATTGGTTGGTCCTGTTCTGTAGCACTTCAGCACCAGAGTCCTTGGGGGATGGAACTCAATGTCTTTTTTTGTACCAATAAAATCCCATTTTAAATGGTGGTTCTGTCTTCTGTGGGGCCACATATGGCTTTTAAATTTAAGTGAATGAAAATTAAAATTTCAGTCAGCCCCGTGGCGCACTCAGGAGAGTGTGGCGCTGGGAGCGCAGCGACGCTCCCGCCGCGGGTTCGGATCCTATATAGGAATGGCCGGTGTGCTCACTGGTTTAGCGCGGTGTGGGCAACACCACACCAAGGGTTGCGATCCCCTTACCAGTCACGAAAAAGACAAAAAAAAAAAAAAAAGAAAATTAAAATTTCAGTTACACTGGCCACAGGTCCAGTGCTCAATAGCCACATGTGGCTAGTGACAGCTGTATTAGACAACATGGCAGAATTTCTATCATCTCAGAAAATTCTATGAGATATCACTAGTCTAGTAATAATAATTAACACTTTTGAGTACCTGTTATGTGCTAGGCACTGTTCTCAGCTCTTTACATGTATAAATTCTCTTACTCTTTACAACAGACCTATGAATAGTTACTATTTGTCTGCTTTACAGATGAGCAGACATAGGCACAGAGAGCTTATTTACATGGTAAAGCCACTTGCATCACACCATTAGTATGTGAAACAGACAAGACAAACACAGGCAGTCTGTCTCCCGAGCCCAAGCTCTGTACCTCCTGCTTCCCACACTACATGCGTTAGAAGGAGACTGAGCTTCAAACTACCTTTGATTTAAGTGTTTTTTACTTAAAAAGCATGAAAGACTATTAATCTAGTAATCATCACTTCTCTGCCCTTCCCAGCCCAGACTCTGCTCTCAGCAGATGGCTCACCTTCCATTTTGTAAAAAGGAATGAGGCAGAACCTTGGTTGCTCCAGCCTGTTCCTTTGCTATATGAATATTACCTGTTTCCTCATCAGTTTCTGTTTCCTTCCCTCTTGTCTCCTCCTAGGAAAGGCTGACTCTTTTACTGGCTTGCTCGGTCTGATCCTTTCCCGCCTTACGCAGAACCAAGCTGCGATTGTTTACTCTCTTTCTTATCAAGTTCAGTTTTTTCGTCCTGTAAGATTCTCTGTCTTTGCCAAGAACACATGCAATACTTCTTCGTTTATGGATGCGAGCCTCGCTTCTAGCCCCCTGACGTCAGGTTCAGGAGGCCCTGCAGCACCCTCGCCTCCCTTGCCCCCAACCAGGCTAGTGCCCTTCCTCATTCCTTCCCCAAACCTCTGCTTACCCCGATCGCCCGATCGCAGTCCTTACTACACTGTGTCGAGCAATGTATTCACACTTCTGTTTTCTTCACCAAATTGTTTACTGCTTGAGAGTGAGGATCTAATCATCTCTGCATCTCACCAACAGGCACAATGGCACAATGTTGGCGCTAAATAAACACTGACTGGAACATAAGCATTTATTCTAAAAAGAAAACAGCAACAAACACCTCAACATGTCAACTTTCTTCCGACCCTATTTCCTCATCTGTTATTGGCTTTGGGTATTTTGTCCTCAAACTTCCTGAAAAAATTATCTACAATACTTATTTATTACCAATTAGTCTTTATCTTTTATAATTTGGCCTCTGCGCCCATTGAAAAAATGATACAGAAATACAATGTGCCTTGATATACATTTTCAAAATCCAAAATATTGATGACCCTCCTTGAAATCCTTTTCCCCCTTAAATTCTTTCCACTTCAGCATTTGGACTCTCATTCCTTCTTTGGTCAAGTCACTTCTTCTTGGACTTAGTCTTCCTGGCTAGTTCCTGCTCTTCTGCCATTCATTCGTTATGGACATTCCCGAAGCTTTAGGGCATTCTCTTCCTCTCTTTGTGATGCTATACATTTCTATGACTTCACTTATTTTCTCCGTGGGAATGATTCTTGGATTTATACTCCAATCATGTCCTTTGTTCTTAGCATCTCTATGTCCTGCTGCTTCTTGAAACTTAACATTTGTAAACCTAAACTTGTAAGTTAATAATTTTTGCTGTTAAACTTGTTCTTCCTCCTGACTTTCCAGATTCTTCCAATGGCATTGCTATTTTGAATTACCGTATTTCAATCTCAAACTCATCTCTGATGTCTCCTCTGTCTTCAGTCACATATACCCAATAAGTCATTATATTCTATTGAGTTGCCCTTTGAAATTGCTCTCACTTCTGCTCCTGTCACATGCCTTTCCCATGGCTGCCTCCCTAATCAAGACCCTTATTTAGCTCTTGTCTGTGTTATTACAATAATCTTTGCGCATCTAGCCTCCCCCACCTTCTAATACATACTTCACATCACTGCCAGAGTAATCTTATCAAACAAGTCTGATTATATCTGATTATGTCTATTCTTTATTCAAAATATCTTTAATGGCAACTCCATGCCTATTTAATAAAATCAGTCCATATCATTTGCTTGACAGTCAAGGACCACATATAACAACTTTTCTTTTCATTTTTATCTTCCATTGTACTCTCACATGTATCTGAATGTCTCGTTGTTTCCCAATACACTTCATAGGTTTTTACCTCCGCACGTATTTTTCTTTTTTTTTTTGTCTTTTTTCCGTGTCCGGCAACTGATCGCAACCCTCAGTGTTGCCCCCGTACCGGACCGGGGACCGGCAACGGGATCGCAAGCCTCGGTGTTGCTCCCGCGCCTCGCTCAGCCAGTGAGCGGGAGCCGGTCTGTATGT
>NW_007726994.1:208398-248113 GCF_000696425.1 Galeopterus variegatus | reverse complement strand
GCTCAGCCAGTGAGCGGGAGCCGGTCTGTATGTGGGATCCGAACCCTCGGGCGGGAGCGCCGCCGCGCTTCCCAAGCGGCGCACTATCCAGTGCGCCACCGGGCCGGCCCCACCCACACGTATTTTTCAATGCCCTGCTCAAATGCCATCTGCTCCATGCAGACCTTCCTGACGACTTCAGCTAGGAATGATCTCTCCTGCTCTGAACTCCCACAACCTTCTACCTGGTACACTATGAGACACATAGCCTTGTGCTTGTTACCTGATCACACGTCTTCCATGACATGGTAGCTTGCTGAGTATGAATGCATGAATAATTTATCTCCATATTCCTCACAATATTTTGCTAAGGGAAATGCTGAGTCAATGTTTGTTGACCCTGGGAAGCTGCTAGCTTTTGTACTATGCTCCTTTTGTCCAGTGTAGTATATTAGCATCTTCACAATAAGAACTTCAACAGGAATAAAAGAAGAAGAAACTGAAAAACTGTCATTTAAATAATCTCTCAAATTCATTTTGAATCATAAAAGAACATAGGTAATAAATCAAAGCTTGAAGAGAGGAGAGTTAAGTCCTGATCTTGACCTCATCGCTAGACTTTCCATACTGTGTGCACACGCTTCCCATTTCTAAGCTGCCTCTTCAGGGGAATCAGCATCACTGTGCTGCCTCAGAGGAGCCCTGGTGAAAACTACAAGTTTCTTTGACACTTTGAAGTGTTAAGACCATGTGGCCATCACTACAGCCCACTGTGTATTCTTTTCTTTGAATTTTCATTACTTTTCTTGGATATTCCACCTGCTGTAATTTACATGTTCTATGGTAGATTGAATGGTGGCCCTGAAACAAATGTTCACATCCTAATCCCTGAAACCTCTGAATATACCTTATATGGAAAAGAGGGAATACTACCTAATATGGCAAAAGATATAATTAAGTTAAGGATCTTGAGAGGAGGAGCTTATCCTGGAGTATCTGAGTGGGCACTCAATGCCATCACATGCATCTTTATAAGACAGACACACAGAGGAGAAGGCAATGCAAAGACAGAGCAGAAATTGGAATGATGTGGCTATAAACCAACAGCAGGATTGCCAGCAGCCATCAGAAGCTAGGAGAGAGGCATAGAAAGACTCTACCCTAGAGGCATAGGGACTCTACCCTAGAGTCCCTGGAGGGAGTATAGGCCTGCTAGCACCTTGATTTTGGATTTCTGGGCTCCAGAACTGTGAGAGAACAAATTTCTGTTTTAAGCCACCACATCTGTGGTAATTTGTACAGTAGCTCTAGGACACCAATAAACTATCCTATCCTGTAACATATCTTATACTGCTGTTTAATATTTGCATCTATGTTTTGACTTTCTTACGAGCTACTTGAGAAGTGAGAAACCACTGTGCCTGAAACTTTTTGTTTCAACAGTGATTTATTGAGACTCTACTATGTGTCAGGTACTATTTTAGGTTCCAAGGTTATAAAAATCATTAAGATCTCATTCCTGCCTCAGCAAAGTCATAGTCTTTAGGGGGTTAAGAAAGTCTAAGTTTGGGAGAGGAGGCAGGTACAGAAGCTTCCTGGAGGAGGTGACGTTCAACTGAGTTCCAAAGGTTGAACTGGGGTTAACTAACTAGGCTGGGGGTTAGGAGACAAAACAATTTTAGGCAAAGAGGACAGCATGAAAAGGTCACAGAGTAGAGACCACATGATGTGCATCACATTTGGGGAGCTACAGAGATGCTGGAGCAGTGGTGGTGGTGGTTGGGGGGATGTTGATGGGAACCACAGTCAGAAAGTAAGAGAGGGGCCAGATCAAAGAGGGCCTCTCAGGCTGTGATGGAGAGGAGGAACCCACTGATCTCTCAGTTGAACCACACATAGCAGGTGGGAGGTTTTAACCATGTGGTAGGTACTCAGTAGGTATTTCCAGAATGACTCTGCGTTAAAATGGACACAATTTATAATAGAAGTTAATAGCATTGCTATACAACAATGTTTTATTACTGAATGTTTGTCTGAATCTGCTGGTTATCATCTGTGAGAGTGTGATGAGGATAGTTGGGGGTTGAAGGAAGTTTACAGAAACATATTTTTAAATACAGAACAGTATAATGAATACTTTACAACTTTCAGATTTGCTTTCAGATTGCTTTCATGAGGTCCACAGAGCAAGTTTGTCCAGTGCCTTGTGTACTACTTAGAAGCCTCTTGGGGAGCCAAGGAGCCCTGCAGTGGCACCGTGGGGAAGGTGCCTCTCTGACACCGTGTCTCACCTGCCAGTGAAACTCCTGCACAAGAAGTTCAACAAGCGGAACTGCAAATCGAAGCTACATGGGGGCCTTGGATCTGAGCCTATCGGAAACTCAAAATGCAGATGTGTCTGAAGAAGCAGCAGGAGGTGAAAAAATTTAAAAATCCCTAAAACATTCTATGAATATGGGCTTGTCAGAAGCCACAAATGGAGACATGTCTAAAGAAACAGTGGACAATGTAAAAGTTAACCGCACCCTTCTTCCTGTTGAAATCTACCACATTAACCAATGGAGAAGCAGCAATGTAATTTCCCAATTCAAAACTAAAAAAAGAAAAAAGAAAAAAAAGAGAGAGAGAGAAATGGTGAAAGATGCTGGGCTTGATACAAAAATAGCAAAAACTGGAGCAAGATGGCTGACTAGAAGACCCTACAGGTCATCTTTCCCACAAAGACAAACAAAAACAACAAATAAACAGCTACACTTGGACAAAAACAACTAAAGGAGAGCCCTGGAGTGCATCAAGGGAGTAACAGAAAAGCTAGTGAGTGCAGAAACTCAGGATGGCTTCATAGAGAACAGAGGGAAACACTCAGCCTCCCCCACGCCACCCCATCCTCCAGCCAGGAGCAGCAGGGAACCAGGAGAAACTTCTCCCTGTGGGGAGAAGGTAAGACAGAGGAGCCCAGCAGCCCTCATCCCCACGTTGGATACCTACCATCCTCCTCACTGGGGACCCTGGCAGTCCTCACAGGCACTAAGTGAGCTCAGCTAAGTAAGTTGCTTGGAGTCCACACAGTTGTGTTCCTCCAGAGGAGCTGAAACTGTGCCCTTCCCTCCGAGTCTCGCACAGCTGCTGTGCCATCTTGGAACTGGAACTGCTACTGGAGGGGGTCTTACCCCCAGGGATTAAGCTGCCATTGAACTGACTTCTAAGTTGCTTGGAGTCCACACAGTTGTGTTCCTCCAGAGGAGCTGAAACTGTGCCCTTCCCTCTGAGTCTCGCACAGCTGCTGTGCCATCTTGGAACTGGAACTGCTACTGGAGGGGGTCTTACCCCCAGGGATTAAGCTGCCATTGAACTGACTTCCCCGAGTCAAGCTGAGAGCAGCTGTTAAACCCTACCCTGAGGGACTATGTGGTGGTAGAGCTGCTCCACCCATCCCTCCCAGTGGCGGCAGTGCCTCTGCCCCTCAGGCTGGAACTGAAGCTGCAAAGCCACATACTCCCTCCGGGGGGATATTTACCTCTCTCAGTCATGGCTGCGCCTCACCCCACTGGCACTGAGCTGAAGGGGCAGTTGCCCCCTGGGGAATCGCTGCTTTGTCTGAGAAGCTGCTTGGCCGAGTGCATCCCAGGACTGAGCTGACATAGTACCTCACTTCCCAAGGAAGCAGAGCAGTGGCTGAGCTGAGACACCCTGCCCTCAGCTACACCCTACTCCCCTAGAGACTGAGCTACTGAGAAAACTTTCCCCCCTGGGGAGTCAAGTCAGCGCTGTGCTGCTTCCTGTCCTTCAAGGCCCAGATGAAAGCTGTGCCTCATCCTTCTGAATTCTTGCTACTACTCAACCTGGCCTCACAGAGACAGGTAATACCAAGTCCCACATTTTCAGGGGCTAGAGTCACCACTCCAAGGAGCCTCACCTCCTTGGGAATTGGGTGACAACTGAGCCCGATTTGCTCTGATTCCTAAATTGCAGCCATACTCTGCTCATAAGGCCCAAACCTCCAGAGCACCCCTTCTCCCCCAGAGTCAAGCTAGTGCTGTGCTCAGCCTTGCAGGGTCAGAGGCACAGCTACCACCTGGCCCACTAAGCTCAATCTGCCAGGAGAGTCTCAGAGCCGCAGATCCTGGTACTGTGGGCAACTGATATCCAACCCTGCTGAGACTGAATCTACAACCTAAGACCTAGGTGCCACAATAGGTTGGTGAGATACTGGGCCCAGGATCCCACCTCCACAGCCTCTTCAAGCACCTGCACTTGGAACCCAGGGTCACAGCAGCTGCTGATAGGTCAAGTCAGACCTAGCACTAAGAGGAATCACCTTGACAAAGTTGCCCCATTGTAGGAAAAACAAGAATAGGAGAACCCCAAAAGCCCTTGCGTCATGCTCTTTTACCTGCCCGTAACCCTGCCAACTGGGCCAATTGTCGAGCTAGGGCTGGGTCTGGAGTTCACAGACCCCTCAAGCCCATTCCAGACTGGGCCACCAGAACCCTCACACACAGGTCTATGAGCTAGGTAACCAGCAAACAGGTCCTTGGAAGCCATAGGTTTGAGAGCATACCTGTGCGCAGGTGGATGCCCAAGGAAGTAGACACCAGCCAAGTCGTGGCACCACGCAGGAGCACTACATCCACACACAATTTGCTTACAAAGAATGTGCCACACCAGCCCCAACCATACCTAAGGTGAGGGGCCTGATTAAATTATTCTATTTTCCCAACAACTACCCCTTCAGCGTCCCTCACTGTACAATCTATGCTTTCAGAATCTTCCACGATGAGGATAAATGACCCTTACATTCATATATTACACATTCCATCCCAGTCCCAAAAGTTTTAGCTTGTTGCAGCACCATCTCAAAAGTCCAAAGTCTCATCTGAGACTAAAGACAAAACTCCTTTCAACTATGAACCTGTAAAGAGTCAAAAACAAGTTTTTCTACTTCCGACATACAGTGGGACAGACATTGGGTACACATTACCATTCCAGAAGGGAGGAATAGAAAGGAAAAACAGGCCCCAAACAAATCCAAAACCCAAACCAAGCAAATGTTAAGCACAGTGGGGCACCTGGACCCCTAAAGTGTTGGGCAACCTCGCTCCTACAGCTCCACCAAGTGCAGGCCATTGAGCTGCCCTGGTACCTGCAGCTTTTCCAGGCTGGCACTGCACACTGCCAGCAGCCCCACAGTTCTGGGCTCCTGGTGGCAGTCCTGCCATCCTGGCTCCACTAGACATTTCCTCGGTGGGAGTTCTCGGTTGGGTAGCTGAATTCACTGCCTCCTCCTCTCTTTTTATGCTTGCCTCCATTACTGTTCATATTCAGATCAACAAAAGAGGCACCTTGAAACCAAATGACAAAGCAACTTGAGGGAAATTTAAGTTATTAACATTAAAGATTTGAGAATGGGAATTATATACTCGTATGTATGACATAATATGCTAATATGCTTCCTGGGTTGATTTATGAAGAAAGTAGTTCTTTGCTATCAATTTTTCAAGCTGAGACTGAGTGTCAGAAATTTTAGACCAGGAAAAGTCAAATTTGATTTATGGAACCTTGGATTGCTTCAAGTAACAAAGGAAGCCCGATTCTTCTGAAGGCAGAATGGGCAAGGCATGCCTTCTCCCACTTAGGCCTCTGGCTGTTCTACCACATGATCAATATAGTCCTTAAGTTCATCTGGAGGGTCAGACTAAACAATCCAGCTCATTTCAGAAATATCCGGCCCTCTCACTGCCACCTCTGTAAACAACGATATCCCTGAATCTGCATTGCAGAACTGGAAGAATATGGTTGTGCACTTATTTGTTTCTGCCTTCTGTGAATGGCCAAGACAATGGCCATCAATGTAGTTCAGCAACTCACAGTGGCATTTCATGGACTTATGTGATGAAAAGATCATAGGTTTCTGCTTTCGGTTCTTTTTAAGGACTGTCATGAGCAGAAGGAATCTCATTTCAGAGAGACAAACAGCATATGGATCAAGACCATCCACTGTTGCATTAAGTAAATTTATCATCATCAACACCAACATACAATGGTTCCTTTTTCAAAGAAATTCTTGCCAGTTCTTCAACTTCAAGTTTGTGTGGCCGAAAAGAGCATGGTCTGTCCACATGTTGGCAGGAGTTTAATAATTTGCTTTAGTCATTCTTCAAACTCAATATCCAAAATACAATCACCCTCATCAATAACCAGACACTACAGGTTTTTATACATAAACTCTGGGGTATTCTGCATATGGTCCAGGAGTAGGTCTGGTGTGGCTACAGTGATACTGATTTCATTTGCGAGTTTTTTTTCTGTGCTTTAACAGATATATTATTGCCTCTCATTTTTGACCCATATGTGTGAATATGGTAAGTCATTAGGTCCTCAAGTAACACCGAAAGTCCATATAGTCAGTTCTGTAGTAGGAGAAAGAATAAGGACCCCTGTTGCATTCCTGAGCATGAACATTAACAATGAGTTCAACCTCAGAGATGAGAAAAGCCAGGGTTTTGCCACTACTGGTTTTGACAGATGCTGAAAAATCCCTGCCTTCCAGAACTGATCTGACACTTTTATGTTGAATGACAGTCTGTTCGTCAACCCCATTTCTTTTATTGCCTTCAAAGTGTTTTCATTGAGGGGCCGGCCTGTGGCTCACTCGGGAGAGTGCGGTGCTGATAACACCAAGACCACAGGTTCGGATCCCATATAGGGATGGCCGATTGGTTCACTGGCTGAGCGTGGGGCTGACAACACTAAGTCAAGGGTTAAGATCCCCTTACCGGTCATCTTTAAAATCAAACAAACAAACAAACAAAAACCCCGAAGTGTTTTCATTGACAAGATTAGTAGGAGAAGCAAATGAAGTATCTTCTAAAACTCCTGCCAGTCCCATGGGCAGGCCGGCAACTTCACTGTCATCCTCCTCATTGTCTGACTTCAACAGGCTGTTTTCTGTTGCTTCAGGAGCCTGGCGCCTTCTTCTTTAGACTCCCGTTTGTTTTCAGTTTTTGCTCTTTTTTCCTTATTTTTATAGCCGTTTTAGTTTTACAGCGAAATTGAGCAGAGAGTACAGATACCCTTCTCCTGCACATATATACAGTTTCTCCTTTTATTCACATGTTACATTCATGTGATGCATTTGTTACAATTATGAATCAATATTGATATATTATTATTAAGTCTCCACTAGGGTTCCCTCTTTGTATTGTACAATTCTATGGGTTTTGCCCAATGCATAACGTCATGTATTCACCATTACAGTATTATACAGAATAGTTTTGCTGCCCTAAAAATCCTCTGTGCTCCACCTATTCCACTGGCTGAGCGTGGTGCTGACAACACTAAGTCAAGGGTTAAGATCCCCTTACCGGTCATCTTTAAAAACAAACAAACAAACAAACAAACAAAAACCCCGAAGTGTTTTCATTGACAAGATTAGTAGGAGAAGCAAATGAAGTATCTTCTAAAACTCCTGCAAGTCCCATGGGCAGGCCGGCAACTTCACTGTCATCCTCCTCATTGTCTGACTTCAACAGGCTGTTTTCTGTTTCTTCAGGAGCCTGGCGCCTTCTTCTTTAGACTCCTGTTTGTTTTCAGTTTTTGCCCTTTTTTCCTTATTTTTATAGCCGTTTTAGTTTTACAGCGAAATTGAGCAGAGAGTACAGATACCCTTCTCCTGCACATATATACAGTTTCTCCTTTTATTCACATGTTACATTCATGTGATGCATTTGTTACAATTATGAATCAATATTGATATATTATTATTAAGTCTCCACTAGGGTTCCCTCTTTGTATTGTACAATTCTATGGGTTTTGCCCAATGCATAACGTCATGTATTCACCATTACAGTATTATACAGAATAGTTTTGCTGCCCTAAAAATCCTCTGTGCTCCACCTATTCATCCCAACCTTCCTCCCTCATCCCCTGAAATCCTCCCTCATCCCCTGAATAATAATTGATTATTTTTTTCATTAACTCAAACATTTCTCATTTCTTTGTGTTGAAAACATTCAAAATCCTCTCTTCTACCTAATTAAAATTACACAATAAATAGTTGTTAATTATATTCACCCTACAGTGCTATAGAACACCAGATATTATTCTTCCTATCTAGCTGTACTTTTGTATCCATTAACCAACCTGTCACTATTCCTCCCTCCCCCTACCCTTTCCAGCCTCTGTTAACTGCCATTCTACTTTACTTCTATGTGATCAACTTTCTTAGCTTCCACATATGAGTAAGAACATGCAGTATTTCTTTCTGTCCCTGGCTTACTTCACTTAACATAATGCCTTCCAAGCTGATCCATGTTGCTGCAAATGAGAGGATTTCATTCTTTTTTGTTGGGGCGTTGAGGCCACACACCTCCTCCCGGGGCAAAGAACTAGCCACGACCCCACCCACATACACGTATGTAATCTGTTGAAAACATTCGCCTGGACAGGGAGTGGCCAAGGAAAGACATAGTTTAAAATTATTGGATAAAAGAAATTTCCACGCTCGTGCTCACGGCGTGATTGCAATAGCAAAGCATTACAGCAAGATGCATGTTCAAATGACCTTTAAGATGACAGGTTGAAGTTAGGAAATGCCCTTGCCATATGCTTATAAAAGCAGGTGCTTGTGTGGAAATAAACGGAACTGCTTGATGAACCCCTGCCGTGTCTGAGTGTCTCTCTGTGGGGCTGAATAGGCAGGCGGCATCCTCACCTTCCTCCCGGGCTCTCCTGGCCACTAGGGTGGCAGGAGTAATCCTACTCATTCCCTCTCTTGTTCATCCCGTGGCGGAGGGATAAATGGGGCTACTGGGAGGTTTGGGGCCCGCTGCCCCTGAGCCCCCACACTTTTTTATGGCTAAATAGTATTCCATTGTGTATATATGATCTGTTGATGGACATTTGGGTTGATTAGTGATGTTGAGCATTTTTTTCATATACCTGTTGTCCATTTGCATGTCTTCTTTTGAGAAATGTCTGTTTAGCTCATTTGCCCATTTTTTGATCAGATTACTTATTTTCTTGCTATTGAGTTGAGCTCCTTGTATATTCTGAATATAAATCCCTTGTCAGATGCATAGTTTGCAAATATTTTCTCCCATTCTGCAGGTTGTCTCTTCACTCTGTTGATTGTTTGCTGTGAAGAGCATTTTAGTTTAATATAATCTCATTTGTCTATTTTTGCTTTTGTTGTCTATGCTTTTGAGATCCTCTTCATAAAGTCTTTGCCCAACCTAAGGTCCTGAAGCATTTCCCCTGTGTTTTTTCTTCCAGTAGTTTAACAATTTGGGGTTTTTACACTTAAGTTTTTAATCCATTTTGAGTTTACTTTTGTATATGGTGAGAGATAGAGCACTAGAGCTGTCCATCCCTGAGGGCAGGGTGTCTCAGCTCAGCTAGTGCTCTGATTCCCTGGGAGGTACTACATCAGCTCAGTCCTGGGATGTGCAGCTGCTCAGCTCAGGCAAGCAGCTTCTCAGACAAGACAGCAATTCCCCAGGGGGCAATTGCCCCGTCAGCTCGGTGCCAGTGGCCTGAGGCACTGAGCTCATTCTCCTGCATGTGGCTATCTTGTTTTTCCAGCACCATTTATTAAAGAGACTGTCCTTACACCAATGAATACTTTTGGCTCCTTTATCAAAAATCAGTTGGTTATAAATATATGTCTTTATTTCTGGATTTTCTATTCTGTTCCATTGGTCCATGTATCTGTTTTTATGCCAGTACCATGCTGTTTTGGTTACTGTAGCTTTGTAGTTTATTTTGAAGTCAGGTAGTATGGTGACTCCAGCATTGTTCTTTTTGCTCAGGCTGGCTTTGGCTATTTGGGTTTTTTTGTGGTTCTCTACAAATTTTAGGATTTAAAAAAAATTTCTGTGAATAATGTCATTGGTATTTTGAGATGGATTGCACTGAGTCTATAGATCATTTTTGGTAGTGTGGTCATTTTCACAACATTAATTTTCCCAATCCACAAATATGGAATATCTTTCCATTTCTTTGTGTCCTCTTCAATTTCTTCCCTCAGTGTTTTATAGTTTTCATTGTAGAGATCTTTCTGTGGAGATGCAGTGGTTTAGCCTCTGGGCAGTTTCTTTCTTTTTTTTTTTTTTTGTCTTTTGTCTTTTTTCCGTGTCCAGCAACGGATCGCAACCCTCAGTGTTGCCCCCGTACCGGACCGGGGACCGGCAACGGGATCGCAACCCTCGGTGTTGCTCCCGCGCCTCGCTCAGCCAGTGAGCGGGAACCGGTCCGTATGTGGGATCTGAACCCTCGGGCGGGAGCGCCGCCATGCTTCTCAAGCGGCGCACTATCCAGTGCGCCACCGGGCCGGCCCTGGGCAGTTTCTTTAGCTGTGATCAGTATTGCCACTAACCATGGGTGCCTCAATGCCCTGGGCTGAAGAAGTTCGTAGCAGTGGTGATGTAGGTTGTTAAGGTCTTTGGTAGCAAGGTGTTGGGAAAATAGAATAATATAATCAGGCCCCTCTCACCTTAGGTATGGTTGGGGGTGGTGTTGTGCATTCTTTGTAAGCAAATTGTGTGTGAATGGGTGGAGTTAGTGCTCATGTGTGGCTCTGTGACCTGACTGGCATCTACTGCTTTGGGTGTCTGCCTGTGCATGGACATGCTCTCAAAGTTATGGCTTCCAAGTACTTGTTTGTTGGTTACCTAGCTCATAGACCTGTGTGTGAGGGGTCTGGTGACCCAGCCTGGCATATGAGGGGTCTGGTGACCCAGCCTGGAATGTGAAGGGTTTGTGACCCAGTCTGGAATGGGCTTGAAGGGTCTGTGAGCTCCAGACCCAGCCCTAGCTCGACAATTGGCCCAGTTGGCAGGATTATGGGCAAGTAAAAGTAGCTTGACAATTGGCATAGTCTGTGACAGAATTCTGAGCAGGTACAGGAGCCGAAAGCCCTTGGAAGAAGGAGGAAATGTGGATACTTTTGAATATGCTCTGCCCTATGGCCACCTTCCTGTTGACCGGTATCTGTTTGCTGTTCACTGTATTGCAAGGCAGCATAGACCGGGTACTACAATGCAAAAACCCTTGGGAGGGGGAGGAAATGTGGCTATCCTTGAGCATGTGGTGCCCAGTGGCCACTTTTCTGCTGACCGGAGCCTGGCTGCTGCTCACTACGCTGTAAACTGATCAAGATTTGTGCCAGAATGCAGAGCTGTTGGAAGCGTGGATAAATGTCCTAGAGGATGGCGTGCAGTGACTGGCCACTCCTCCTTCTCACACCAGGGAATATGACAAACCCAGTGGTGAGTTGCAGGAGATCGTGCATCTCCTGGAACAACCCACTCATTAAAGTGAAGCATGAGTAGCCTATGGGACCTAGGGGTGGATGTTGTAATGTGATCTGGAGATGATATAGTAAACACATGTCATGTCTGTCCAAAGGTAGATGGCTCACTGTTTGTCACTTAAACCTGGGATGGCTCAGAAGGTGCCACTTAAACCCAATGGTTGGCTGGGTGCCATGTAAACCTGAGAAAAGAGTGACTGAGTGAATGCAGTTGTTTGAACTGTGGGTGAACGCTGCAGAGCTGCCGGAGACTGTGAGTGAATAGCTGGTGTAAGCCAAGCTGATTCAAGTAATTCAGGAGCCAGGGATGGTGCAGCTAGACGCTAATAGCCAAGACAATACAAAGGCCCCAAGGGCATTTCAGAAGTTTGGGAGAGCTGAATAGCTGGTGTAAGCCAAGCTGATTCAAGTAATTCAGGAGCCAGGGATGGTGCAGCTAGATGCTAATAGCCAAGACAATACAAAGGCCCCAAGGGCATTTCAGAAGTTTGGGAGAGCTCCCCTCCTATCACAGAGGCCTTGGAGAACTGAGTTTCTCTGGAGGACAGACCTTGGGACAGTTGCCCTCAGCAAACTGCTCCCTGCATCCCAGCCACTTTGGCTGGAGCAATCCTGCCTCAGCACTTCTGAAGAGCAAACGCCAAAAACCTTGGTGGTGTTCATGTTGTGTTAAGTTTGCAGGCCAGCAGTATGTGACTTTTCCTGGTCTAAAATTTCTGACATTCAGTCTCAGCTTGAAAAATTGATAGAAAAGAACTATTTTCTTCATAAATCAACCCAGGAAGCATATTAGCATATTATGTCATACATGCAAGTATATAATTCCCATTCTCAAATATTTAATGATAAATTTCCCTCAAGTTGCTTCGTCATTTGGTTTCAAGGTGCCTCTTTTGTTGATCTGAATATGAACAGTAATGGAGGCAAGCATAAAAAGAGAGGAGGAGGCAATGAATTCAGCTACCAGAAAACCAAGAAGCCGAGAAGTCCAAAATCTTTAAAAACATTAGTGAGAAATCATCTGACAGCAGGCAGGTCTCTCACTGAAGACACACTTTCCTCTCATCTTGAATAACTTTGTCCTGAAATGGATTTTTTCCTCTTTCTCTACCAAAGGAATTTTTTTATCCTTTAGAATTTGGGTAGATCTAACAAGTATAAATTGACTTGGGTTGCAAGCAATGAGCACTTATTTCAAGCAAGTCTCTTTTTTATCTGGGGGTATAAAACAGATATTAATTTTTCTTGGTTGCCTAAGGGGAAAGCAAAGACTCCTTTGGATATTCATTGTGATGATACAACGTTTAATTTTAAATAACCCCCTCCCCCCCAAATTTATGTCATTGTTTTAATACAATTCTTTTGTACCTTTAAATAAATGAAAGCCTCTTAGTATCAAGGTGAAAACTTCAAATTCTCTTTATCATAAAAATTGAGAACTTATTCTTGAGAGGATAGCAGATGTCATTCTTTATCTGCTCTATCTACTGAAATGAAAGTTGGAGATGTTGTTTAGGCAATGAGACTTGGTACTGCTGTCACTAGGGTTGCTGAGCTGTTCCCAGATGGTATGATTTTGACTTTCATGTTGTTAGCACGAAGTCCTTGGGAACATGATAAAGTGGAAAAGTATGCATCAGGTTAGAACTCTTTTCCTGCTAGGAATATCCAGTTGATGCATGTAAGTGAAAATAAGCACTTCCTGTCACAGGATCACATTTGTTAGGACTCTGCACATCTGATCTGTGATACAAGCTGAAATCAACTGTGCTGTAAAAAAAAAAAAAAAAGAAGGAGCAAATTCTGTCATTTTAGCAAATAAGAAAATACTCTACATGTAAAAATCTCCAATGAAGTGAGCAAGTTCCTCGGAAATGCTTTCTGTGCATTCATTGTTTTGTGCTTTGCCAGACATGAAGAAGGCATGATTTCAACTCATAAAGGACTTAAAGTTTTGTTGGGAGATAAAGTGATAAAGACAATTGACAAAAATACATAACTTTATGAAGCATAGTGTGACACTTGAAAGTCCCTAACTGGAAAGTCTTGTTGGGCAACCAGGTTAAAAAAGTGAAAGGTGGGACTTGAGTCTGACTCAGCCTTGGAGGACGGGATTTGAATTGTGGCAGGAGAAACAGCTTGCGTGGAGGGACAGTGTAGGATTAATAAAAAATGAGCATATTTATGGATTGACAGGAGACCAGGTTGACTGGAGCAGTGGATTCATGTTTTAGAGTAGTGGGATGTTTTGGATACATGAGTTAGAGCCAGATTGCTAAAGGTCTAGTATTATTTTTCTATTGCTGCTGTAACAAATTATCACTAATGTAGCAGTTGAAAACAACACAAATTTATTATCTTACAGTTCCGTACATCAGAAGTTCAGTGGGCTTGATTGTTTTCCCTGCTTCAGGCTTGTAAGACTAAAGTGAAGGTGTTGGTGCGGATTGGCTGTGGGGGAATATATGCTTCCAGGCTTATTTAAATTGTGAGCAGAGTTGACTTCCATACAGTTATAGGACGGAGGTCCCTGTTTTCTTGCTGGCTGTTGGATGGCGGTTGTTCTCAGTTTCTGGAGGTCACCTACATTCTTTACTTGTGAGCTCTTCCCTCTATCTTCAAAGCCAATAATGGTGGTTAGAGCTTCACACTTAGAATCACTCCTGTGCCTCCCTCTTCTGTTGTATCACTCTGATTCTTCTGCCGTTGTCTTCCACTTTTTAAGAGCCCATGTGATTATAATGAGCCCAACTGTATAAAGCAGGATAATCACCTAATCTCCCTAGTTTAAGGTTCATAAGCTTACTTCTCTCTGCAAAATCCCTTTTGCCATGTAAGGTAACATGTTCACAGGTTCCAGCGATTGGGTACCCAGCTGAGGAGTTTGAATGTGATACAAAAGGTAATTGAGAAGCACTGTAGGTTCTTGAACAGAGGAGAGGCATGTGGGTACACAGTACAGGCTGATGATATGTCATCCTTCAAGTCAGTATTATTTAACTACTCATGCAATATTTATGTAGAAGAGAGGCTGGGCAGGACATAGGGAAGAAAGGAGAAGGATACTGCTGGTGACTATTTTTGGCTTCTTTTAGTTAAACCCAAGCAATTCTGCTCTGACCCAAACTTGCAGACTCCACTCAGAAGAAGAAAATCTGTTTAGCTAATTATACTTGCCCTTCTTAGAGGGCAGTTTAGCCAACATCTCCATTAGGATGGGGGGTTTCATCCTTCCCCAGCTTCAAGTAATTTATCAAAGTATTCCTTCTAAATATTTGCAAGACTTTTCTTGAAAAGAGTTCTAAAATAAATATTCTTCATCTCACTATCTTTCAAGTGATGTTTGATTCTCCTTTTATAGATTGACATCTTAGGCAGCCACCCCACTGTGCCACCCTGCCCTAAACTGGCTCTGGTGATATTCATTCACGAGCACTATTCCAGGTGCTGGGGTTATTGCAGTGTGCAAGTACCATTCTAGGTGCTGGGGTTATTGCAGTGAACAAAGTCCCTTTGCTCATGGAGTTTACCTTTAAGTGGGAGAAGAAAGTCAAGAACTGAGCGAATATATATCAGATAATGCAAATAAAATATGAAGAAAACAATTAAGCAGGTTGGGAGGATAGAGAGTGATGGGTGAATACATAAGGTAACATTTGAGCAGACTCTTGAAAGAAGTGAGGGTTTAAGCCATGTTGCTATCTCGGGTAAGAGTATTTCAGTCAGAGAAAATAACAAATGCAATGACTGAGCTGGGAGCATGGTTGAGAGGTTCATGGATAATAAGTGGGTCCAAATGGCTGGAGTAGAGTAAGAGAAGAGGAGAGTGTTTGGAACTGAGGTCAGAGAGGTGGTGGGTAGTGCCACAGTGAAGTCATCTGTCATCAGTCTGCATTAAGCAACATTTTAGAATCAAGCCTGTAAGCTCTCACACACTGTTTGCTCCAAGCTTTTAGTTTGATTACTGTGCAGAAGGATTTATTTGTCTCAAGAAATTTGGAGCAAAGAACTAAATAGCATATTTCAAGTTCTGGGTATAGATTGCTGTGAAAAATTAACTTGTTATATGCATTTATTGACTATTGTTTATGACATAAACAAAGCTGCTCTTCTCCTATAATAAGAAGAGTTGGTAATATTGTACCTTTCTTATTTTCCACCCTCAATATTATTATACAATAAAGAGCTGAATATATAATATACTGTTGAGAGAGTAATGAGCAGGATTCAATCACATATTTAAATGAATTTTAAAAAAAATAAAAAAACTGAACCACGTCCAAGTTCTTCCATCTAAGCATCACTTAAGAATCTGTTTGTTCAGTTGAGTTTCATCTCTGCAGCTGCCAAAGCACTTCAGTCCTGCCAGCTCGACTTTCTGGCTGCAAAATAAAGGGTGGTCACTTAACAGTGGATGTGAAAAATAAGAGAGTTCTATGAAAAGAACGACATTATAAGCATTCCTGATAGTAGAAAACTGGAGGCTTCCCTCTACTGCACCCCCTTAGCCTGAGGGCAGTTAATTTTGAGAGGGTATTCTCACCTTTCCCAAATCTAGGCAGCCTTTGGCAGGATGTGTGTGCTTTTGGAAGACGGATGCACTTTGCTGCAGCTTACATTCATAAATATTTTTGTAGTATAATAGTTTGTCAAAACAAATCTGTGTTTTCCATTTGTGTGTGTGTGGGAGTGTGTCAGTATGCCTCTTCATCATTTTGTCCATCTAGAGGTAGAGCACAGTTTTGGAAGACGGATGCACTTTGCTGCAGCTTACATTCATAAATATTTTTGTAGTATAATAGGTTGTCAAAACAAATCTGTGTTTTCCATTTGTGTGTGTGTGGGAGTGTGTCAGTATGCCTCTTCATCATTTTGTCCGTCTAGAGGTAGAGCACAAATAATTTACTTTCCTCATTGTGGATTTTTCCTTATGGTATAGATTTGTGCAGAAGTGAGTCATATGTAAATAAATGACCATATGATCTGTGAGAATAGATCTTATATCTTTATTCTAATGGTCCTACGTCTTTGCTAAAAACCTATGGTTCCTGTGAAGTATTTTCAATGGAAAATCACTTATGAAGTCTGGCATTATCTATATCATTGAAGTGGGGAGGGAAAGGTGGTCTTGTTGACAACATAGTTGTGCCCATGGGAATGCAACATTGCATATTAGTAAGGAGGTTTTTTTCTCAACTACTCCTAGATTAAATAGCACATTAATGTAATTTAAGTTCGGTTATCTTTAATATTTTTAACTCAAAATGTATGCAATGGGTTGGGAGTGCTAGGGGATGTACCCAGCCCCCACAAGCAGATTTGTTACCACCCCATCTGCCACCCCAAATGCTAAATCCCAGAAACACCACTGCTTTGCAGTATGTTATATTTTACAAGACTTTGAGGAAAGAAAAACACAGAAAGATAGTGACAATCACTGAGGGGCTAGAGAGACAGAGAGCATAAGGTTAGAACTAAAACTTCTAAAAAGCAACTGGAGTGTTGGAAAAAAGGAACAGAGGGAAGAATTGAATACATTTACCAGGGAATTAATGAACAGGCTAAAGGTATTTATGTAGGCAGTGAGCATATGGAAAAAGGGGGAATGAATCACTGAAGAAGGCAGCAAGTCCTACCACACAAGTTATTTTATCTTGAGAAATGTGTATGTGTGTGTGTGAGAGTGTGTGAATGTGTATACATACACAAGCTAACTTTATATATATACACATATATATATGATTGGAAGGAAAATAAGTAACTTAATCAATTCTGTACTATATAAGAGAAAAAAGTGTCTACCATGAGGTTGTCATGATGGTTAATGTGTTCTGAAGTGCTGTATCTAAACTATATCTTATAAAGGGATTCTATAGCAATTATAAGGAGAAAGCCATAGAGCAAGGAGAAGGGTTGTAGAGAGCTGAGATCTGCATGAATACAAGGATACTTCAAAAGTCTTGTGGAAAAAAAATAGCATTAAAAGATAATATAAATCTTTCCGTGAGCCTTTTGAAGTATCTTCATATACTAAACTCCATTTCCTGGCACTTATATTGCCTGCCCTCCTGGGTTCAAGACTTGCTGTCATGCCAAGTAATTGGTGTTGCCAAGGCCCAAATAGCTTCTGGTATTGGTGTCTCTTGCAAGAATGACTGTGGAGGAAATGGAGGAATGTGGAGTTTCTTGGAGAAAGTGTGGGTTTTTGAAAGTCTATGGCACGACAGATGTGAAAGCTTCTGTAACTTGGGGGACTGTAGAGGTAGGGAGGGGAATACCCTGAGTGTCTCTGATAAAGACCATGTTGTCTCATTAAATGTAATTACAATGTTGGGGACAGAATTAACGGGAAATATGTGGCAAAAGTGAGGGTGGGAAGAGATAAAGTAGAAGAGAGGAGCCTGACAATGATGGAGAAAGAAAAAGTGCCAAATAGGGCCCAGAGGAGTTGAAAAAATGACCAAACCTGAAAGATATAACAAAAAGCTCCAAGAAGGTGGGTCCACGTGAGGCCCGAGGCTGACTAGGGATACAACTGTCCTGCCCCTCTACAAATGGACCACCTGAAGGTAGACTGAGCAGCCAGCATGAGGCCAGGAGTCAGAGCAGTGACTCCCATATTAAACCCACGGGCTAGATGAACCTGCAGGAACAGTCTGGACTATGCCCTCTGGCAGGGTCATTTGTTTGTTTGTTTGTTTGTTTGTTTGTTTGTTTTTTACCAGAGCTAGGCCTGTGTGCTGGCACTATACCCTACTCAAAATTTATATGTGGAAATCATAATCCAGCAGGAAGCTTTGAAAAATCTCCTGACCATAAGAAGTTTATAGCTAAAAACACCTAGATATACAGGGAAAACACAATAAAAGAACTTACAACTGAAGAAATAAAATAAATGGAGTAATTTTATGTGCTCAAACATGTAAATATATTCAATAACCTCAAAGAGATAAAGAAGTGAAAGTATTTAATTACAAAGGTATAGATAGATAGAGATATATAAGAATGTGATGTTATGAATCAAGAATGGGATGTTATGGAAAAGAACCAATCAGAAATAATGGAAATGAAAAGTAAGGTTTTTGAAATAAGATTTAACATAAGGACTAGATATAACTGAAGAATGAATTAGTGAACCATAAGATTGAGATGAAGAACTATTAACACTATCTAATATTTGTTGAATGCTTACTATGTGCCAGGCATTATTCTAAGCATTTAATATGTATAATCTCAATTAATCCTTGCAATGATGTAAAGTAGGCTCTCTTTTCATCCTCTTTTTTTTGATTAAGAAAGTAAGACAAAGAGAGGATGAGTAATTTGCCAAAAGTCAGACAACTAGTCTGGAATCCAAGAGGAGCACTTGTATTTAACCTCTGTACTATAATACCAACTCCCAAAGTTTCTCAACGTGCCACACTAAGAGATAGAAACTAATGGAAGGAAAGTTAGGAGAAAGGCAATAAATTCCAGACCTAGTGAATAAAAATCTGTATTTAAACAAATCCCTGGGTGGTTCATACGCACTTTAAAGATTCAGACCGTTGTTCATTCCCAAGTTTTATGTTTTCTTAAGGTAGTAATGAACAAAGCTTTTCTTCATCCTGCATTGAATGTTTCTCTGAATAGTGACTCAAATTCTGGGGGAATGGGCACACAAGAACATCTGACAAAGGAAGCTGCCTATTCAGCAGTCCCTAGGACAATTTGGCAATATAGATTTCCTTTTGAATGCCAACTCAAAATGACTGGCAGTAGTTGTCCAAAGCTGTGTTGAGAAGGATTCTGAGGCTGCGCCTGGCTTCAGCAGGAGAGAGTACTATAATCAGTTAGTGATGTGTGCCATGGGCAAGGGAGTAGGGGGGTAGCAGCATGTGGCTACATATTTGGCCTGGTGAAAACCTCATCTGCCAACTATCGTACTATAATCAGTTAGTGATGTGTGCCATGGGCAAGGGAGTAGGGGGGTAGCAGCATGTGGCCACATATTTGGCCTGGTGAAAACCTCATCTGCCAACTATCACTGGAAGCCAATTAAGGATGGGGTTGGGGTGGAAGTGTGGATGAGCAGGTGATGAGGACCATTCTCTTATAGAGATCTCAAATGCCGGGTTACCAAACTTTCTGAAGACTACCTTTGTTTTGAGGTGACATAAGTAAATCATGTTTGAACCAACATGGTCTTGGAACCTTCTAAAACTGACCTGTCTATTCCAAGTCCCAGCTCTCAAGAGAGCCATAGTAGAAACAGCTCATTGGAGAACCTCCTTCCCGCTTACGTGAATTTGCTTTCTCACCTCCCCTGATCTCTGTTGACAAGATAGGATTTCCAAGAATTTGTCACTATTTATACTGATGTGTAGAACTGAGGACTCCTATGACTTTTGGGACTTTCACTATCTCTGCTCAGTTCCTTGTTTCTATCCCACTCTTCTCAAACTGACCCAGAATTGGGGGCTGAGGCAGCTTTCAGGAGACGGCCCCCCACAGCCTGGCACCTTCATCAGGCCATAGGATGTTGCTCTGCTAACGTTTTCACTGTGGTAGTTCTTTTCTTTTCTTTTTGGTTTTTCTAAAGTGCTTTAATTTCCCAAGATATTTTAGGATCTCTAATATTTTTCAGACAGAAGTCTTTCTAGCGGCAAGTAGTTTATTAGCAGAGAATAAAAAGACAAGGGACTTTAAGAATATAATTGTGAGATAAGAGATTTTCTTAGTCCATTTCTGTCACTTATAACAAAATACCTGAAACTGGGTCATTTATAAAGAAACACTACTTATTGCTTAACAGTTTCAGAGGCTGGAAAAGACAAGGGACTTTAAGAATATAATTGTGAGATAAGAGATTTTCTTAGTCCATTTCTGTCTCTTATAACAAAATACCTGAAACTGGGTCATTTATAAAGAAACACTACTTATTGCTTAACAGTTTCAGAGGCTGGGAAGTCCAAAGTCCAGGGAGCACATCTGGTTAGGTGACTCTACAGCAATGCAGGGTGTCACATGGCGAGAATGGTGAAGCAGAGGGAGAGCTAACACTTCACTCCTTCTTCTTTTAAAGACCTCAGAACCATGCCCACGACCACCATTTAACCATTCACTATAGCCGGTCCTACAATCTAATCACCTCTTCATGGCTCCACCTTTCAATCACCACAATAGGATTTCCCACCCTCTTAACACTGTTACGGTGGGGACCAAGCCTTCAACACATTTAGCTTTGGGGGGGAAACAATTCAATCCTTATCACTTACTTTCTTCAAGTGCAAAAAGGAGGAGTTTGTATTAGAAGATACACAGCCCTGTTTTAGCCCTGTCTTTAATCATCTGGGAAAATGGCTTGCAGTGAAGACAGAGGTTTCAGGCATTAGGTTTTCTTCTCCCTGCTACTGCCTTTCTTGACTTCCCTGCTCTTCCCCTCCAATGAATCCTTGTGCACTTTGCTCAACCCTTAAAGTGTTTATCATGTTCTGCCTTATAGCCATTTGAATTATTGACTTCTCACCTCCTATAGATTATAAATTTGGGGGCATCAGGGATGCTATTTTATTTGTCTTGGTTTGGCATCAAAGCACCAAGCAAAGTACCTGGCACAGAATTGTTGGAGGAATTGTATTCTCAGTGGAATCCATGAAAATTCTCAGTGGGAACCATGAAAAGTCAACCAGATGCCTGGTTTCTGGGCACGATTCCTAACTCCCTTTTAAGTTCCCACATCCAAGTCAGTACAGTGTCCAAGACAGCCAAGCCTTGGCTGTCTGATGAGTGGTAGTTGACACCTTTTATTTCAAGTTGTTCAGGGTCAACTTACATGTTTTGTTTTCTTCTCCAGCTTTTCTTTAGATTATGGTCCCTGGACTTTCTAATTATCATTTCCTTTGGATTTTTTGCTCAGCTCGGTGGTACTAAAGATGCCATATACCAACTGTTGTAACCTCAGTCAGTGGGATTTGGTAGGAAAGATGTGAGTCTTAACTGAGCAATAGTTATTAAGGAGTCAAGTATTCTACCAGAAGCGGCCACTTAACTAATGGATCATTTATTATATTATTATTTCTACTTTGCTTTAAAATCAAGAGACCAAAGCAATTTATAGTAGTTGTAGTCATCTCCTTTTTTCTCAGCTTATTGGTGAATTTGTAGACTACTTTGAACCCCTGTATTGCCAGAGGGGACTTGGATGGAAGGAGCTCTTTGATGCTAATAGCTACATTCTCATTTTTCCCTGTAGTCTGAAGTCCTGTGTTTCAAATTGGTCTCCACAGCACCACTTTGATAATTTATGAAATCAGCAGGGGGAAAGTCTTCAGAGTTCAGTTGTACTCAGTTCTGAGAGGGATACTAAAGAGATGCAAGTCATGGACGTATAGACATTTGTCATGATTTCTGACTGCCCAGTACCTGAACACCGTGATTATGCTTGTAGGAATTTTTGCATTATGAGGCAAAGCCTTTCCATCACCAAAGAAGCTGAAAATGCTAAATATTTGCTTTCCTGGCTTTCTTTGCAGCTAGAGCATGAGCATGTAACTGGGTCCTACTAACTGGGTGCACTCACCCCTATTATGGAAGCTGATAAAACAAACTCAGAGCACTTGAATTTTATCCTAGGGAGGGTGGTGGTTCCAGCAGAAGCAACCCAGAAGTTTCTGAGGTGGTTGTGAAAGCAGTTCTATTTGCAGTGTGCAGTGTCCAGCAATAGAGTCATTGGGTGTGCAAGTTGGGAGGACTGGTCGATTGATGCTGGTAGTTTGCCTTCACAGGACCAACCAGTTCTGTGGTGTATTCTGGGACCTTGCTCTTGGCTGCACAGCTTCTAAGCCTAGTTCTTCAGCCCTCCTGGAGATTCTGTGAGTTATATGATATATTTTAATAAATTCCTCTTATGCTTTAATAAGCCAGGATTGGTTCCTGTCGCTTGCATCTGAAGACCATGATTGACACATTGGCCCATGTCCCTA
The DNA here is from genome assembly GCF_000696425.1 of Galeopterus variegatus. NCBI lineage: Eukaryota > Metazoa > Chordata > Mammalia > Dermoptera > Cynocephalidae > Galeopterus > Galeopterus variegatus. The sequence continues at coordinate 225,859 of NW_007726994.1, read as the reverse complement.
AGAAATTTATAATCTTGAGGTGGAGGTGACTAACATGCAAGAAACATCTGAAATACTATATATAAGACTGCATGTCAGATTATATCTAATAGATTGTGCTTCATACTACAAATACTTCAGCAATAGAGCACAGGATGAGAAAGTATGTTGTAGTGATTCAGACTCCAGACTAGATTCAGGGATTACCAACTCAAATACATTTAAGAACCATGCAGATAAAAGTAAATGAATGCAGCAGGTGAGGCTTTGGGGAAGATGAAACAAGGTGATATTTACATAGCCGAGTTCATTGTATGTAATAAATACACCAAAGTTGTACCACAGTAACAACAGCGACAACAACAAGGTCTGAACCAATAAAAATAGCTGGTCCTTATGTAGTGTTTACTGTGAGCCAGACGCTGCTTTAGAGCTTTATTCTTAGGATGAATAACAATATAGGCAGTTTTCTTAGAAAGTATCAGTATCCTGTTCAGTTTATCATTTATTCTGGATTTTTCATTTTTTAACAGTAATATTGTAAATAGTTATATCAAAATAAGTCAGAATGAGTTTCTGTCATTACTTTGTCTAACCTATGATAGAACCAACTTCTTTCCAACTTCTTCCAGATATTCCATAAGTCATCTTAGTTTTTACTAAGATCTGCATTCATGATGGTCACTGTTAAAATGAAGTGCTTCTGAGGAAGGAGCAACTAGGGACGACTAACACCTTCCAGGTGGGTGGAGTTAGGAAAAGTATTTCATACTGCTGTCCCTGCCAGCCACTCAGTGGACCAGCCAGATGTGCCAAGGCCTGCAACAAAAGCACTAGGGACAAATTAAGCTGATTAAAGTATATGAATTGTTCCAAAATGATTATTTTGCTTATATATATTTAATGTTTATAAAATCAGTGTAAAAAATTTTTTTAAAGTTTTAGGCTTTAATGTATACTGATATGTATTCTTTTTATTTTGGAAAAATTTATTTCTGGAATTATAGATCCACTAGTAAATGAAGAGATTTTTGTTAGTAAATAAATATTTCAGAAATAGTATGTATTTTACTTATTTTGAGTACCCCTTTTTATTTTCAGAAGTATATTGTTTTGGACAACTTGTAAGGTCACCTTATTTATTTGTATTTACTCATTTTATCCTCACGACAACTCTCCGAAGTACATTATTTTTAAAAATTTCTATTTACAGTTGAGAAAACTGAAGGCCAGAGAAATATGGTAATTTGTTGCTTTAAATACTCAACAAATCAGTGGCAAGCTGAGACTTTAAACTTGGGACTGTCTCTAGAGTCTTTGTTCACAATTACTCAAAAGTAGGCTAAGAAGTACGATTTTAGCCCAAAGACCTGCCACCTTCTCCCACCTCGGGCAATTCACTTTCCCCTCTGAGCTTCTGATGCTTTATAAAATGGGAATGCTATTGCCTATTTCATAGAGTTGCTGGGATGAGTCAATGAATTAATGTATAAGGAAGTGCTTTTATAAGCTGAAAATGCTGTACATATTTAAGACCATCATGTGTGGGCCTTTTCCATGAATCTAAGCAGCATTGCATGGGATGATGCCCTACACCTACTCAGGGGGAATGTTGAGCGAGAGGCAATAACTCTTAGTTACTCCAATTTCTACCTCCAGTTGAAGAAACTGAAAGATAACACTTCACATATGTGTAGACAAACACACTGTGGTCTTTTGTATCAAAAATCCTCATGCTAATAACATGAAGCATATGCATGTGTGGTTGAATTGTCCTGGGTACACAAAGAGTCATAGAGTCAAGGGATCTGAAGGATTTAAAATCTGTTTTATTTCTTTAGAAGTGGCTGCCAGCAAAGAACCATTTCTGACTTGTGCCTCTGATTTTCAGATGGCTACTGTCTAAAATCTAGGTGAAAAGTGGAGAGGAAAAAAAACAAAACAAAAAACCCCAGGTCATTCTGGCTGGTTGAGGTGCTTTTTAATAATCCCATAAAGGGAACCAGGTAATTTCCTGTCCTCATGGCCATTGCCCAGGCTCTCACTACTATCCTCTGGACAACTACAGGAGTTTTAATTGCCTTGAGTCTGAACTTCTCTGATCCATTTGCTTTGCTGTTCCTGCACAGATTTTTCTGAGATGAAAATCTGACCATTCTACCACTCTGCTTGCAATCTTTCAATGGCTTCCCTTCTCCTCAGGATACAGTTTAAAGGCCTTTGCATGGCAGGGTGGCCATCTACTGTTTTTTTTTTTTTTTTTTTTTTTTTTTTTTTGTTTTGTTTTGCTCCACTCTTACTACATGTAGTATGGGGTGGATCTGACTGAATTCCCTGAAGCTAAGGGTGGGCACATGACCCAGGCTTGGCTAATCAGAGTATTAGAAATTCGTCTAGGCATGGGCATAAGATCCAGTTCAGGCCAGTGTGAGTCAGGTGCGAGTTGAAGAGAGATTCCTGATGATCAGCTAAATCGTGTAACCAACCATGCTGGAAAACTCATTTACCTCTTAAATGTTCTAGTAACTGAGTCACTGCATTCCAAATTTTGTTGTTTAGGCTATTTGAATTGTTTTTCTATAACTTGAAACCAAAAAATTCTTGCCTAACACATTAGTATACAATGTTCTTCATGCTCTGGCCCAGGCTTACCTCTTCAAACTCTTCTGCTTTCACATTCTGATACACTGTGTTGAGTTGCACAATGCACCGTGCTGTCTTACGTCTCTGAGCCCTTACGCGAGCCGTAGTTTCTGCCTAGAATACCTTTCACCATCCTATTGTGCTTCTTCATCCTCCTGTCTCATTTTATTTACCATTCACAATGCCATTCAACAAGGATGTCTTCTCAGGAGCCTCCCCTGAAACTCCAGTCTGATTTAGTCACCCATCCCCTGTGTTTGCTGTCTCGGAACAGTTATCACTCCACACTGTGACCATTGGTCTACTTCTCCATCTTCTTCTCTGAATTATGAATTCATCACAGAAAGGGGCTATGTCTTATTTGATGTGCATCCTTACCTCTTAGGATAGCGTTATGAGGTTCAATAAGTTTTTATTGAATGAATAGTGGCTGAAATTTTCTTGAGTCTAGATAGCTTTTGGTATACTGAGGTAATTTATTTGACTGACAATGTTTGGGGAGGGTGCTTCTGTGCCCTATCTAACCAGATTCTATTTAGGCTCAATGAATATTTAGACCAATGTCCCTTCATACTCTAATATCCTAAAATTATTCCCCGCCCCCCTCCAGGAAATGGGCAGTCTTCTGCTCTGTGAATCTGGGTGTGAGATTCTCCTTCAGCCTCCACACAGGCCCAGGCTAGGCTGGACTCAGAATGGGTTGCTGGAAGGAAATCTCAGAACAGACCCTGACTGGTTGGCTTGGGAGTGGTTGGCTTTGATGAGCTCAAGAAGATGATGCTGTAACTAACACAGTACTTCTAGTAGTTAGTTACTCACCTTCCACTCATTTATCAGCTCATTCCAATCTGGCTCCTGCCCCCTCTACACAAACTGCTCTTGCTGAGGTCATAAGTTTCTGATTGTCACAAATCCATAGACATATTTTGGCCCTGTTTAACTTGAATTCTCATTAGCTTTTGTGCTGCTGACTACTGCTGCCTATCTCAAACACTTTCTTCTGTCTTCTGTGAATTCTCAGCTTTACTCTTAGTTTTCCAAGTGCCCTGTGTCAGTCTCTTTTTCGGGTTTGTCCTCTACACAGCCAATAAATACAAGTATTTGGTCCCTCAAGGCTCAGTCCTGGCCTTCCTCTGTAGATATTTTACATTCTCTTCCTATGAGACCTCATCCACAGCTTGGCTTCAATTATTCCCACCATGTACACAATTCAAAAATTTGCGTCTCTAACCCAACTTTTCATCTAAGCATCAGACTTGTAGGTGCACTTATTACCTAATAGCTCTAACTAGATGATACTTCAAACTCATATGTCTAAAACCAAATTCTAGATCTGTCCCAAAAGTAGTCCTCAATCTGTGCTCTCATTCTCAATGAGGAGCACCATCTTGTATCCATTTACTCAAGCTAGAAACCCAGATGTCATCTTTGATATTTTGTTTTGCCTTCTATACAATCCATCTTTAAGACCAATTGATTTTAAGAAGATACCTTCTTAATTTTCTCATCTCTCTATATAGTTATTCCTTGAATAATGCAGGGGTTAGGAGCACCAACCCCCACTTAGTTGAAAATCCAAGTATAACTTTTGATTACTCCAAAATTTGACCACTTAACTACTACCTAAGTACATCGTACATTCCTCCTCACTCCCAGACTTGTCACACTACGAACCTTGAGCCCCACTGAGGGAGCTTAATTACTTAACTACTAATAGACTACTAACAGCCTGCTGTTAGATAGGCTACTTAAATGCATGACATACCTAAACAATTTTTTTCCAATATATTTATTGAAAAAAACTTGCATGCAAGTGACTCTGCGTAGCTCAAATTGGTGGTGTTCAAGAGTTGGCTGTGTTTACAACTTCTACCAAATCATACCTTTTTCCCTTACTAAAGTAATTTCCTGAGTGATTTTCCAACTTACTCTCTTTTTTCCCTCCAATCTATTTTCCACCCTGTAATGACATTGATCTTTTCAAAACATAAATTTGTTTTTGTGCCACCACTCTGCTTAAAAACTTTTAATTACATCCCATTGATCTCAGGCAGAGGTAAAATTCCTTAACTTGACCTTCAAGGCCCTATATAGTCCAGCCTCTATGTGTACTTTCTGCCTCATCTTGAACCTGTAGCTTTTGTCTCTTCTTTAGGTCAGACTAGCTGTCATTCAATGCGTCCTATTTGCCATCTTCCTTTACAGGCATTTTTACACACTCTTTTCACTCTCCTCTTGTTTTGGTTAAATGCTTCTCATCCTTAGATCTTAGCTCAGTGGGCATTCCTCCAGAGGATCCTTCCCTGACATTCCACCTTTGGTCTTTCATGTGCTCCCATAGTGCTGAAGACCTCTCTGTTATAGCACTAACCACAGTTCTAACTTTACTTTCATTTGTATGGCCTTTTAGTTAGACTAGATTGTTAGCCACATGAGGGCAGGACTATCTGATTTTGCTTACTAATTTTGTCTGTAGGTAATGTTATGTAATAAATGACTCCAAAATTTAGTAACTTAAAACATTAATCATTGCATGAAAATCAACATCATTAGTGATTAGGGAGACATGAATCAAACCATAATGAAGTATTACCTCATACCAACTAGGATGGCTATAATAATAAAACAGAAAATAGCAAATGTTGGTGAAGATGTGAAGAAATTGGAACATTGCTTGTAGGAGTGTAAACTGGTTCAGCTGCTATGGAAAACAGTTTGACATGTCCTCAAAAAGTTAAACATAGAATTATCATATGACCCCACAATTTCACTTTTAGGTACATACCTAAAGGAATTGAAAACGCATACTCAAACAAGTACATGTACATACTACAGCAGCATTATTCACAAAAATGAGAAGGTGGAAACCGCCCAAATGTTTATCAATGGATGAATGGATAAGCAAATTGTGGTATATACGTACAATGGAATATTATTAAGCCATAAGGGGAATGAAACACTGTTATACGTTACAATGTGAATGTACCTCAATAACATTATGCTAAGTATAAGAAACCAGATTTAAAAAGTCACATATTTTATGATTCCGTTTATATGAAATATGAAAAACAGGTAAATCTATAGAGACATAACACAAACTGGTGGTTGCTAGGGGCTGTGGAAAGGGGGAAATAGCGAGAAATTGCTTAATGGGTTCAGGGTTTTCTTTTGGAATGATTAAAATATATTGGAGATAGATAGAGGTGATGGTTGCACAACATTGTGAATGTACTAAATGCCACTGAATTATTCATTTTAAAAAATGGTTAATTTTATCTCAATAAATTATGTTCTAAAAACACATTAGCCACTTACTTTATTTTATTTTTAGTATGTTATTTTAATAGTGCCATATACACTATGCTTTCATGAATGGAGTGTAAATTAAGTAACAATTCTTCTGTTTTTTAAATTGAATCATAATTGATTATACATATTTTGGGGGTACAGTGTTGACTATCAGTATTTGTGTATAATATGCAATGATCTAATCAATATTATTAGAATGTTCATTATTACAAATCATAATTATTCTTTGTGTCCCTTAACCAATTTCTCCCTAATCACTCCGTCTGCCCCCTCCCACCTCTTGTAACCAAGGTCTGTTCTCTCCTTCTGAAAGTTCAACATGTTATTGTGGTCTTTCTTTTCTTTTCTTTTCTTTTCTTTCTTTCTTTCTTTCTTTCTTTCTTTCTTTCTTTCTTTCTTTCTTTCTTTCTTTCTTTCTTTCTTTCTTTCTTTCTTTCTTCTCTCTCTCTCTCCTCTCTCTCTCCTCTTTCTCTCTTTCTTAGCTCCCACTTATGAGTAAGGACGTGTGGTATTTCTTTCTGCACCTGCCTTATCTCACTTAACATAATTTTCTCCAACCTCATCCATGTTGCTGTGAATGGCAGAATTTCATTCTTTTTTATAGCTAAGTAAGATTCCATTGTCCATACTGCATTTTACTTATTCATCACCTAATGATGGACATTTATGTTGGTTCCATATCTTGGCTATTGTAAACAGAGCTGAGATGAACATGGGACTGTAGGTATCCTTTCGACATGATGATTTCCATTCCTTTGGGTATACACCCAGAAGTGGGATTGCTGGATTGTATGGTAGATATGTCTGCAGTTGTTCGAGAAACATCCATAGTGTTTTCCATGATTTCTGTACTAATTTACAGTCCCACCAACAGTATAGAAGAGTTCCCCTTTCTCCACATCCTCACCAGCATTTGTTATTCTCAGTCTTTTTGATAATAGCCAGTCTAACTGGGGTGAGATTATTGCATTGATTGAGATTTTGGTTTCCCTGATAATTAGTGATGTTGAGCATTTTTTCATGTACCTGTTGGCCATTTGTATGTCTTCCTTTGAAAAATGTCTGTTCAGCTCTTTTGCCCATTTTAAAATTGGATTCTTTGTTTTTCTGTTTTTACTGTGAAGCTGTTTGAGTTCCTTGTATATTCTGGATAATAATCCCTTGTTGGATGTATAGTTTGCAAATATTTTCTCCCATTCTGTAGGTTGTCTTTTCACTTTGTTGATAGTTTCCTTTGCTGTGCAGAAGCTTTGTAGTTTGATATAATCTAATTTGTTTATTTTTTCTTTTGTTGCTGTTCTTTTGGGGTCTTATTCATAAAGTTTTTGCCCATTCCTACTTCCTGAAGTGTTTCCTCTATGTTTTCTCCTAATAGTTTTATAATTCAGGTCTTACAATGAAGTCTTTAATCCATTTTGAGTTTATTATTGTATATAGCAAGAAGTGCAGGTCTAGTTTCATTCTCCTGCATATGGATGTCCAATTTGCTCAGTATGATTTATTGAAGAGGCAGTCTTTTCCTCAATGTATGTTCTTGGTGCCTTTGTCAAAGATCAGTTGGCTGTATGTCATTGATTTCTGGCTTCTCTATTGTGTTCTATTGGTCTGATTGTCTGTGTTTATGTGAGTACCATGCTGTTTTGGTTACTATAGCTTTGTAGTATAATTTGAAGTTGGGTAGTGTTATGCCTCCAACTTTATTTATTTAATTATTTTGCTCAAGATTGCTTTGACTATTCAGGGTCTTTTGTTGTTTCATTTGAATATTAGGATTGCTTTTTCCATTTTTTGTAAAGAATGTCATTGGTATTTACATTGCAATTGCATTGAATCTGTAGATCTTTTTGAGTGGTATGGACATTTTCACAATGTTAATTCTTCCAATCCAAAAGCATAGAATGTCTTTCCACCTCTTTGTGTCCTCTTTAATGTCCTTCAGTAGTGAATTGTAGTTCCTGTTGTAGAGATCTTTCACCTCTTTGGTTAAATTGATTCCTAGGTACTCTATTGTTTTTGGTGACTATTGTACATGGGCTTACTTTCTTGATTTCTTTTTCTGCTAGTTCATTGTTGGAGTATAAAAATGCTACTGATCTTTGGATGTTGATTTTGTATCCTGAAACATTACTGAAATTGTTTATCAGCTCTAAGAGTTTTTTGGTAGAGTTTACGTTTTTCTATCATGTCATGCCATCTGCAACAGGGTCAGTTTGACTTCATCTTTTCCAACCTGTATGTGCTTTATTTCTTTCTCTTGCCTGATTGTTCTGGTAGTACTTCCAATATTATGTTAAATAGGAGTGGTGAGAGTGGGCATCCTTTTCTTGTGCCTGTTCTTAAGAGAAAATCTTTCAGCTTTTCCCCATTCAGGATGATATTGGTGGTGGGTTTATCATATATAGCTTTTATTGTGTGGGGACACTTTCATTCCATACCTAATTTGTTTACAGCCTTTATCACAGAGGGGTGATGAATTTTGTCAAATGCTTTTTCTGCCTCTGTGGAGTATACTATAAAGCAAATGTATTTCACAGGGCCTCCAAAGCCCTGTAGTCCCAGGTTTAGCCTAACCTTTTGGAATCACATATAGACATGTTAATCTTGCAAAAGACAGGAAACTTTCCCCAGGCTAAAGTCTTTGTTGTAAGATAAAGAATTGTAACACAGCAAGGTTGCTGGCTCAAGGACAGATAAGTTACTTGATTGATATATAAAAATGCTGGGGAAATTGAGGAAGGGAAAACAGTGTTTGCTAAGATCAAGCTTTGTTGGTGGATCGACTTAACCTTTTGCAAATTGCATTATGGAGTGTCACTTTGTTATCTCACTGACGTTACCAGCCTTTATTGTTAAGCTGCACTTAGCCGTAACTTCAACTATGTTCTTTTCCTGGTCTGGAGAATAAATGTGGGGCAAGAACCCCAGTTCATGGTTAATTTCAAAAAAAGGAAATAATGCCTCTCTCTTGAGGGTTCCAGGAAATTAACCCCTTGGGGGTCTCTCATTGCTTAGAAGAGATGGGCTTTGAGTAATCCTTTTGCGGCTCCGTCACCCATAGGAAAAGAGGTGACAAATCTGTGTGAGGCAGAGCAACATGCCTCTATTGAGATAATCATATAGTTTTTATCCTTGATTTTGTTGACGTGGTGTATCACATTTATTGACTTGCATATGTTGAACCATCCTCACATCTCTAGGATGAATCCCACTTGATCATGGTATATAATTTTTTCAGTGTGTTGCTATATTCTAATTGCTAATATTTTATTGAGGATTTTTGAGACTATGTTCATCAGAGATATTTGCCTGTAGTTTTCTTTTTTGTTGTATCTTTGTCTGGTTTTAGTATCAGGGTGATGCTGTCCTCATAGAAAGAGGTTGGGAGAATGCACTGTACTTTGGTTATTTGGAATAGTTGGGAAAGGATTGGTATTAATTTATCTTTAAAGGCTTAATAGAATTCAGCAATAAAGCCATCCAGTCCTGGGATTTTATTTTATTGGAGACTGCTGATTACTGCTTCATTCTTGTTGCTTGTTATTGATCTGTTCATGTTTTCTGTTTCTTCTTGGTTGAGTCTTGGAAGTTTGTATGTATCCAGAAATTCATTCATTTCCTCCAGGTTTTCAAATTTGTTGGCATATTGTTGTTTATAATAGTCTCTCATGATTCATTGTGTTTCTGTGGTATTGGTTGTAATGTCTCCTTTTTCATTTCTGATTTTTGTTATTGGGTCTTCTCCCTCCCTCCCTCCCTCTCTCCCTCCCTTTCTGCCTCCCTCCCTCCCTCCTTCCCTTCCTTCCTCCCTCTTTCTCTCTCTCATGATTGGTTGTAATGTCTCCTTTTTCATTTCTGATTTTTGTTATTGGGTCTTCTCCCTCCCTCCTTCCCTCTCTCCCTCCCTTTCTGCCTCCCTCCCTCCCTCCTTCCCTTCCTTCCTCCCTCTTTCTCTCTCTCATTGTTAACCTAGCTAGTGGTTTGTCTATTTTGTTTATCTTCTCAAAAAAACAACTTTTTTTTTCATTGGTCATTCATATCAGTTTTTGGGTCTTTATTTCATTTAGTTCTGCTCAGATCTTAATTACTTCTTTCTGTCTACTACTTTGAGGATTGGATTATTCTTGTTTTCCTAATTTTTTGAAAAGTAAGTTGTTTATTTGAAGTCTTTCTATTCTTTTGATGTAAGCATTTATTGCTATAAACTTCCCTGTTAGTATTGCATTTACAGTATCCCACAGGTTTTGGTAAGATATGTCTTTATTTTCATTAGCTTCAATAAGTTTTTTGATTTCCTGTTTAGTTTCTTCCTGGACCCATATGTCATTCAGGAGCCTATTGTTTAATTTCCATGTCTTTGTATAGTTTCCAGAATTTCACTTGTTATTGATTTCTAGCTTTAATCCATGTGATCTGAAAAGATACTTGAAATGATTTAGATTTTTAAAAATTTGCTGAGCCTTGATTTGTGACCTAACATGTGATCTATCCTGGAGAATGTTCCATGTGAAGATGAGAAGAACGCATATTCTGTGGTTGTTGGATGAAATGTTCTGTAGATATCTGCCCTAGGTCCAATTGGTCTAAAGAAGAGTTTAAATCCTGTGTTTCTCCATTGATTGTTGCTTAAGTGATCTGTTCAATGTTGAAAGAGGGATAGCCAGGCCACCACTATTATCATATTGGGGTCTATTTCTTTCTTTAGGTCTAATAGTGTTTGCTTTATATAACTGGGTGCTCTGGTAGTGGGTGCATACATATTTATGATAGTTGTAGTTTGTCTAAAAGACAAATCAATTTGAAAAATATAAAAATGCTATTCCCAGAACTAACACTTTCAACAACTTACAAGAACTTTTAGTATCTGATACCAATTAGTTTTCATATTTATGATCATTATGTCTTCCTGCTGAGTAGATCCCTTTATCATGATACAGTGGCCTTTTTTGTCTCTTTATATGGCTTTTGGTTTAAAGTCTATTTTATCTGATATAAGAATAGCTACTCCTGCTAGTTTTTGATTTCCATTTGTGTGATGTATCTTTTTCTATCCCTTTAGTATTAGTCACTGTTTGTGTCTTTACAGGTGAGGTGAGTCTCTTGAAGACAGTATATAGTTGGGTCTAGCTTTTTAAGCCAATTAGTCAATCTATGTCTTTTGAGTGGGGAGTTTAATCCATTTACATTTAGGGTTCTTATTGACAAGTATGTCTTATTCCTGACATTTTATCACTTTTTGTTTAGATGTTTTAAATATCATTTGTTCCTTTCTTCCACTTTTATTGTTTGCCTTCAGTGTCTGTTGGTTTTTTGAGGTGATGAAATATAATTTTTCTTTCTCATTTGCATTTTTGTTTTGACAGTGGGTTTTGTTCTTTCTTGTGTATTCATGGTAGTGATTATCATTTTTTGGATTTCAGATGCAGGACTTTCTTGAGAATTTCTTGCAGGGCTGGCTGTGCTATGGTGAACTCCTGCAGTTTTTGTTTGTCTGGGAAATACACTATTTCTCTCTCATTTCTGAAGGACAGCTGTGCTGGGTATAGTATTCTTGGCTGGTAGGGTATTTTTTGAGAGCTTTGAATATATCATCCCATTTTCTTCTGGCCCATGGAGTTTCAGCTGAGAAGTCTGCTGTTAGTCTGATGGGGGCTCCCTTTTAGGTGCCTTGACATTTTTCTCTTGCTGCTTTTAGAATTTCCTCTTTGTCTTTGGTCAGAGTTCAGTAGCATATTTCCTGCCTTACCTCCTGTTCTTCAGGGTTCATCTGAGCCAATGAGCTGTTCTGATTTGTTGTCCTGCCTTTTAAATTGTTCCTTTCATTTATTTACTCAACAGATATTTATTGAGAAACTCATATATAAAATTATGTTGGGCTCTGGGAATAAAATGATGAACAATATAAGCATGGTCTCCACCCCCATAGAGCTCCCATTCTCTCTAACTAAATTGGTACTTCCAGATTCTTCCAAAGGAGTTCTACATCTGTGACATTTTTCTCATTCATGCCCTGAGTAGGTGTTAGTGTGGTGGCTTCTTCCTCTTCATCCCAGAGGAAGAAGACCCTTAATTTCTCTTATAGACAATCCATAAGATAAGAATGTTGTATCTCACAGAATTGTCATTTACCACAGTCTCTGTGGACTACTTCTCTCTGGGCTGGAACCAAATAGTCAACTATAGCTCAACTACATAATTCCATTTTGATAGAATTGCTTTATAATAACCTGCAAAATTAGAAGTTATTTTAGCACCAAACAGAATATCCCAAAATCAGAATATATTTAATGGTTTTACTGCATCACATAATATTCAATGTAATGAAATCAATACATAGCAGTCTGTATAAATAAACCATTTAGATTTTCACACATCTAGAGAAAGAGGGCACCATTCTTAGAAGTTCTTTCCTTCCATTTATTAAACCATAGTTCACACCTTTGGGGAATCCAATATTTATTTAATGTAAAATACTAGAGCCTGTTATCTTTTCTTTTCTATTTCTTTACAGATGTATATAGTGCTCTTTTTGTATATTGTTAACCATGGGCATACGTTTTTCATTTCACTGTGTTACCAAGTTCGGGTTTTTTTCCTTCCATGGGGGGTGGAGAGTTGAGGTGGGGGTGGATGCATAGGGTAAATCAATATATAAAATGTAACAGCTGTTGAAAAATATATTTTCTGGTGACTGACTGAAGTTCCTAACACAAATTATGCCTTAGTGAACAAAAGAAAAATTTGTGATTTATTTACTGTGTCCAGGACCCAAATATAAAGCTTAATACAATCAGTCATCTATGACACTCACAGCTTTAATATTAATTGCATTTGGAAAAGCAGCAGAATAGCAATCTTTGGGTGGGATAAGCAGCTGGGAGGCATATTTTCAGAATACAAAGCAGCTGATTACCCTTGGTGGGTGTAGGGAGATGGACTTGGGAAATAGTAACTCATACCAGGAAAGGAATACACTCTGTTTAGCAGCCAAGGTCACAAAGCCTTGGGTCCTCCTAGGAAATAGACATGTTGCTGGGGAAATTTGGTTTAACAAATTGTTATTTCCCCATGCAAAATACATTACTTTCCTGCCAATTTTCATGACCATGAAAGAATAATAGTCACTTGTACCAATTGCTTCGGGCACCAAAGTCATTGTGGGCTGTGAATGATGGGTTTCAGTGAAGTTCTGTGAAGGTTTCCCCAACGACAAAGAGTGGAAAGAACTGTGTTCTGCTAGATTCCATGAGAACTGGTGTGAGTCTTAAAACAAACTCAGTGGTCAGTCTCACCATTAGAAGGAGGCTTACAGAGAAGTGTTCCCGTGCTTCTATTTCACCCAGAACTGAGAGTTGGGAGCCTTCACTGGAGAGAGCTTCTGTGGGACTCCTAATGTCAAAATTAGTTCCTCTTTACCCTGTATTCCTACAGCACATTATTCTACTTTTAGTGAAGCATACTCTCCATCCCACCTGAACTGACGGTCTCGTGAGGGTGGAGACCAGCCTCATTTATGTTAATATTCTCTCTGTTCTTAATAGGTATGAAGTGAACATTTGTTCACCAGAAGTGAGAGGAGATTAACTATTTCACAAGCCTTCCAGTCACAAGGGGATCACACATTTTCTGTTTAATTAATGGGGCTCTTGGTGGATCTGCCACCCTGACTACCTCTGGTACACTTGTGTCTCCTGGGTCTTGCTCTCTCTCTCTCATTCTCTTTGTATGGCAGTAATCACACCTGTCTTACCTGTTTGATGGGGTTTTGGGCAATATCAAATAAGAAAACATGTAGAATTCTGAGGATCTGGGAGAGAATGTTGAGCACTTGTAGTCTTGTTTCCTCCAGGCAGGAAGGCCCCACATCATCTCTACCCAGATGTCTTTTAGCGTCTGCTTGGGGGCTGCCAGTGATTCTAGAGGACAAGAGGTTTCAAAGCTGTAAAATGTCTGCAAGCAATACAACTTTTTTTGTTTCTCAATAATTGAAGAGGCGTGCCTCTCTTATGTCCCCATTTTTACCTAGTGACAGAAAAATTAATCTAGACAAGTCCAGGTTTCCTAGTCATTTCAGGTTTTAAGCTCGGTCATTTCAGCTAAATCCGTGTCTCTGGTGGCAGACTTTACAGCCATGCATGCTTACATAGCATTGGGTATCTGGGAGGTCGATGGCCCTGGAGCAGCGCACTGTTTGCACCCACTGTGACACATGGGCCTGCCTGGTTCCCAGGCACAGCTTCTTTTCATGCTGGTACCCGCTATGAGGTCCAAGTTCTTAATTATCTAAAATCACCAGCCTGGACCAGCAGTTCTCAAACTTTTTGGTCTCAGGAGCTGTTTATACTCTTAAAAATTACTTAGACCCCCAACAATTCTTATATCTATCAATACTTATCATGTTGGAAGTTAAAATAGATAATTTTGAAATATGTATTTATTACTTGGTTCAAAAACTAAAAATTATTATGTTAACATAAATAACATTGTTTATGGAAATAACTGTATTCTGCAAAATAAAATATTAATGGAAATAGCTTTTTTTTTTTTTTTTAAAGATGACTGGCAAGGGGATCTTAACCCTTGACTTGGTGTTGTCAGCACCACGCTCTCCCAAGTGAGCCATGGGTCGGCCCTGCAAAGAGTAGCTTTAAAAAAAATTTCTGCAAATCTCTTTAAAATCTGGCTTAATAGAAGATAACTGGATTCTTTTTTTTCCCCCCATGAGACATGGTTTTTATTTCTATGATGTCTATGAACAAAAATTGAATTGCAGAATTAACAGTTTTCTATAACTTACGGTCTTGTAATATAGCACAACAACAATAAAAGTTGGAGATAACCTAGAAGAGTACGCTAGACAGGACATCCAATTGTCATTTTTGCCATGGTAAAGTCATTTGCATATTTTCTTCATAAATGTGTCTATGATATTATTTAGACTAACACTACGTTTGTTATTACACAAATTTGTTTTATGGTTAAATAATGTATGTATGTTCCTGAAAGGCCAAATCATCACATTGTTGCATATACATTGATATGGATTTCAGAAACACCCAATAGAAAAAGTTTTCAGAATATTCCATATAAAAAAAAAATTTAGAACTATTAGGAAGAGTTCTATATCTGTTTTTGCATTCAGTCTGTTGTGGTATGATGTTTTGATCGAAGGATATAAAGACAGTCTGACCTCATACAGACATGTAGTTTAAAAGAAAAGAAATAGTTAATAGCCTTTTCAGACACTGTCCATTTTCTTCTTTAGCACTATACCAAAACTCAGCAAGTGGTATGTATTAGTCCGTTTTCTATTGCTTATAACATAGTGATGAAACTGAATAATTTATAAAAAAAATGAAGTTTATTTCTTACAGTTTTGGAGGCTGGCAAGTCAACAGCCAGCAAACTCATCTGGCGACAGCCTTCTTCTTGGTGGGAACTCTACAGAGTCCTTTGGAAACGAGGGTATCACATGGTGAAACTGGCCAGAGCATTTTCATGAGCTCTTCTTATAAGGCCAGAATCCACACCCATGGTAATCCATTAAACCATTAACCCATTATTCCACGAATGGATTAATCCATTTATGAAGGCATAGTCATCATGATCCAATCATCTCTTAAGGCCCCACCTTTAAAATACCATAATTGATTACCCACTTCCTTAGCACTGTTACAATGGGGATCACATTTTTAACCCATGAACTTTTGGGTGACACATTCAAACCATCACGTGGTAGTTTCTTAAAAGTTAAGTGCAAAGTAGAATTTGAAACCATAGCAATAAACTTCATATTCTGTCACATAAAAATCCATTTATTTATCTTATACTTTGGATGGATCTTTTATTCATGCATGATTTCATAACATGCATTTGTCGTTTGGAAAATAGGTTCACTCAGTAATGCAAATTTTCTAAGTGATGATGAATTTTATTATATGGCATCAAACTTATATTCATTAATATCATCATTTATTTCATGAGAAATGTCTTTACTGGGAAGCTGTCAGGCTCACAGTGGTGGATACGGATTTCCAAAATTCTAATTTTTTACTTGAAGGCTTGAATCGAATTACTAACAACAAATTCTGTCAATTGTTTTCTTTGATGTGCCATGCTTACTTGATTCATTTTCGAGAAAATACTTGAAAATACCCAAGACTGCTAATACTCAAGTCTGAATAACCATAATCTGTCTGTCTGTCTTTTATGGGAATAAAAATGACGTTACGTGAAAAAGACAGCTACTTTAGCTTGCAACTCAGTTGCATCCCTGCTTTTCTGTAACGCAACCATTGTACTTTGAAATACAGCAGAAGTGCTTTATGCATACTATCCATTTCATCTCATGGAATATCTTATACTTTGGATGGATCTTTTATTCATGCATGATTTCATAACATGCATTTGTCGTTTGGAAAATAGGTTCACTCAGTAATGCAAATTTTCTAAGTGATGATGAATTTTATTATATGGCATCAAACTTATATTCATTAATATCATCATTTATTTCATGAGAAATGTCTTTACTGGGAAGCTGTCAGGCTCACAGTGGTGGATACGGATTTCCAAAATTCTAATTTTTTACTTGAAGGCTTGAATCGAATTACGAACAACAAATTCTGTCAATTGTTTTCTTTGATGTGCCATGCTTACTTGATTCATTTTCGAGAAAATACTTGAAAATACCCAAGACTGCTAATACTCAAGTCTGAATAACCATAATCTGTCTGTCTGTCTTTTATGGGAATAAAAATGACGTTACGTGAAAAAGACAGCTACTTTAGCTTGCAACTCAGTTGCATCCCTGCTTTTCTGTAACGCAACCATTGTACTTTGAAATACAGCAGAAGTGCTTTATGCATACTATCCATTTCATCTCATGGAATATTAAAATACTTATATTCAAGAGACTAGATTTAATAAAACTAATGATTTGTATTGTATTATCAAAGGCATTTTTAAGTGCAACAGGCATTTTTTCTTTTAAAGTGACTGTGTGGTGATAAAGGATATAGTTTGGTGCCACTGCCTTGATTCATGCTAAGGCACTAGCAGTTTAACTACTATTGTTTTTGCACCATCAGTGCAAATAGCAACACCATAAAAAAGGCAAACAACACCTTAGTATTATCATGAAAATTGTTTTAACCTCACAGATGCCCTAAAAGGGTCTTGGTGATCCCCAGGAGTACATAAACCACACAGCTAACTGCTGGCCTAGACACACAGTGTTTTCTTCATTCTGTGAGGCTCTTCTAGTCTTTCTAACCCTCTCTCAGCTGTGTTGAAACACTTGGCCATGGAGGAAGGCATTGGTTTGTTTCCCGTGTTTCGATGGCAGTACTAGGAATCTATAGGCTGACTCGGGCCCCTCATGCCCAGCATAATGGGGCAATCTCTTCTGTACCTTCTGTTGTGGCTGTGGTGCAGGGACACTGAGGTGTTCATCATAAGTCAGTTCTATCAGCTTTCAGATCCCTAGCTTTGTGCATGAGTGAGTTTGTTTTCACCAATTTCAGAACTTGGTAAG
>NW_007726994.1:206618-207944 GCF_000696425.1 Galeopterus variegatus | reverse complement strand
ATAAGAATTCTTACTTCATAAGATGCTATGGGGATTTAATGAGATAAATATTTTAAGGAATCAAATTCAATGCCAGGTGCATAGTAGACATATAACAAATGTTATTTCTCTTCCTTTTTTGGAAAATGTCATAATTGCTAATAATTTCTCTTAGAATGTAAATGGGTTGTGAAAATTTAATAATAATAAAGTATTACCATTATTAGTGGTAAGAGCACCATATCAGTAATTTTATTAAGAATTATTGCTGTACTTCCAAGTTGATCTGCAAAATCTGTAAATTTGGTACTGAGGTCTACTCTTTGGTAGCTGCAGAATACTGAACTGTTGTGATATCTATAACAGTATCTGTCAGTTTGGGGCTCTTTTTTTTGTTTGTTTTTTGATGAGAGAATAAGGGATTATAGAAATGTTCAGGGATCTGAGATGAAGAACTTAATAACTACTCATATGTTAGGGGTCTCCATAAACAAAAGCAAGATGGATGCCTCATATTTTACAGAAGAAATTAAAGTTGAAGAGCAGATGTGGCAAAAAAAAGATAAAATAAAATAAAAAAATCCCATATTGTGTCAACAAAAAGAAATAAATGGTTCCAATGGCTATTTTTCCAACAAGCAATGAGCCAGTGACATGAAAGCTAGAATTATAACAGCTTAGAAGAATGATCTAATTACTAACCTCTCATAAACTTGAAATTCATAAAAATGAAGTTGAAAGATGTGAACAAGCACCACTAAACAATGTCATGGGGTCTTTGGAGATGTGAAGATCATGAATCTCTCTAGGACCAGTCTAGCCAGTAATGGGGTGGTGATTGGGNAGATGTGAAGATCATGAATCTCTCTAGGACCAGTCTAGCCAGTAATGGGGTGGTGATTGGGGAATGCCTCTTATAGCTTTAAGAATTTCAGAACACCTCATTTATCCAGAATTACGTTTTACAGGAGTAAGATTTCACAGAAATGAAATATTTTAAATACTTAAATTATACTCTTCCTGAAACAAAGACTTTTTTTTATGTTAAAATAGTGGTTTATAACCCAGGGTTTATAAATCAGTTCTAGGGAGTTTCTGAACTATCTAAATTATATGGAAGATTTTGTGGGGTTTTTCTCACATGCATTTTTCTGAAGAGAGAATTAATAGTTTTTACACGTTTTTCAAAATGAACTATGCTCCCAAGAACTAGTGTTTTAAGCAATTCTTGAAGTAATTTTTTCCAATTGATTATTAACTTCCTACTTTTATTTGCTGCTAATTGGGAAATTGACACACTTAGGGATATAGTTTGCCTATTAATTTATCCTACATTCCTATGATTTT
>NW_007726994.1:203847-205116 GCF_000696425.1 Galeopterus variegatus | reverse complement strand
CTGGGATAACTGGATATCCATATGCAGGAGAAAGAAACTAGACCCATACCTCTCGCCATATGTCTCCTCTTTCACTGATGCAGTTATCATTTTCTGGTTACCAGCTAGTTTGATTCTAGCAATTTTTCCCTGCCTACTGTAAAGTGGCTAGAAAATTGGATAACAAAGGCTATTAGAATAATAGTAAGTAGAGTTTTAGTGAGACTCTGTCCTGTGAATAAAGTGCACAGGTGTTAGTGTGTAGACTATGAAGAGTCTCCCGGTAAGTCAGGGGCCAGCTTTGCTTTCTTCCCATTTTTCACTTGTCGTCTTTATGAGCAAGTTGACCAGTTATATGATACTTGAGAGGTAAATGTATGGTTGACACAATGTAGAAACCACCAGGATGCAAATTTTATTCTGTTATTAGGCTTTGAATCAGTCAACTATTGCCACAATAATGCTACATAACAAACCACCCCCAAACTAAGTGGCATACAACAATAAGCATTTATTTACCTTTGTTTACCAGTCAACTGGAACTTTGCTAATCTAAGTGTGTTTAGTTGGGCTTGGCTCAAAACTGTGGACTGGATACATTACTACCCTAGCATGTCTTCTTGAACCAGTAGCTAGTTGAGGTAAAGATAGGGCCACAAAAGGGGTGAGCAAAGACACATCATGCCTCTTAAAGTCTATGTTCAGAACTTCCAGACTCTTACTTCCACCTACCTTCCATTGGCCACAGAAAACCACATAGTCAAGCTCAACAACAACAGGGAAGGGAAGAATATTCCTTCCAAAGAGAGCAAGTACATGTTTGCTGAACAATTACTTAATTGACCACAAGCTGCTGCTTGTTATAAGTAAATTCAGATTTTTCAAAAAAGAAAAATAACTACAGATCATTTCGCTATGGTTTTTAAAAAGGCAGATTAGGAAAGGGTGGAGAAAGATGATGGAATAGGACTCTCTAGCTATTGTCTACCCATACAAACATCAATTTGAACAACTATCTATGAAAAAAACTAACTTCACAAGACCTAAGGAGACCAAGTGAGAGATCACAGTACAAGGTGATAGCATAATAAGAAAAGACACATTGAAGAGCACAGGAAGAACATTCCATATTACCTCATCATCCATCTCCCAATCCCAGGCATCATAACATGGAGAGAGATACCATCTGCTTGGGGAAAAGAGAGGGAAGTCAGAACAGGACTTTGCATTGGATCCCAGTACCAGGCTCACCATAGTAAGACCCAGAACTGAGAAAACTCTCATGGCTCC
>NW_007726994.1:201803-202617 GCF_000696425.1 Galeopterus variegatus | reverse complement strand
AATACAGAGAAATAATTCAGATACTTATAAGAGAAATTAACAGAGATATTGAAATAATTTTAAAAAATTAAACAGAAATCCTGGGGCTGAAAAACACAATAAGCAATATAAAAAAATTTGATAGAGAGCATCAACAGTAGAACTGGTCAAGCAGAAGAAAGAATTTGTGAACTCAAAGACAAGTTATTTGGGCCGGCCTGGTGGCGCACTGCTACAGTGCGCCACTTGGGAGTGCGGCGGCGCTCCCGCCAAGGGTTCGGATCCCACATACAGACCGGTTCCCGCTCACTGGCTGAGTGAGGTGCGTGTGCGACACCGAGGGTTGCGATCCCGTTGCCGGTCACGAAAAAAGACAAAAAGGAAAAAAAAAAAAAAGACAAGTTATTTGAAAAAATATGACCAGGGGAGGAAAAAAATGAAAAGAAATAAAGAAAGCTTACGTGACAACATCAAAAAAGCAAATGTACAAGTCATTAGTGTTCAAGAGGGAGTAGAGAAAAACAAAGAAGTAGAAATCTTATTTAGAAAAATAATAGTAGAAAATTTTTCAAACCTGTAGAAATATAGAATTATCCAGGTACAGGAAGGTCAAAGGTCTCCTATCAGATTCAATTCGAATAAGGCTACCCCACAACGTATTATATATAAACTGTCAAAGATCAAAGACAAAAAGAGGATCCTGAAAGCAACAAGAGAAAAGAAGCAAATCACATGTAAGAGAATTCCAATACACCTAGCAGCAGACTACTCAGCAGAAACCTTAGGGGCCAGGAGAAAATGAAGTGATATATTCAAAGTGCTGAAGAAAAAACCT
>NW_007726994.1:198984-200977 GCF_000696425.1 Galeopterus variegatus | reverse complement strand
AGAAACCTTAGGGGCCAGGAGAAAATGAAGTGATATATTCAAAGTGCTGAAGAAAAAACCTACCAACCAAGAATACTGTGCCCAGCAAAGCTTTTCTTTAAAAATGAAGGAGAAATAAAGATTTTTCCCAGATAAACAAATCTGAGAGAGTTCATCACCATCAGAACTGTCTTACAAGAAATGCTAAAGGGAGTTCTTCAAGCTGAAACAAAAGGATGCTGATGAGCAACAGAAAAACCCCTGAATGTATAAAACTCACTGGTAAAAGTAAATATGTGTTCAAATCCAGAATACTCTAATAATGTAAGTGTAAATAACATATCTTTAGTATAGATGCTAGAAGACAAAACTATTAAAAATAATAATAACTGCACTAATTTGCTTAGGAACATGCAATATAAAAAGATATAAATTGTGACATTGAAAATTCAAAATGTGTATAGGAGGAATGGAGTTACGGCATAGCATTTTTCTGTGTGTGTGTGATCAAAGTTAACTGTTATCAGCTTATGATAACCTGTTAAGTTTATTTTAACAACAATACATTTTTTGTAAGCCTCATGGCAACCATAAAGCAAAAACTTACAATAGATACACAAAAAAATAAAAAATAAGGAATAAAAACATACTAATAGAGAAAATCATATAATCACAAAGGAAGACAGTAAGAGAGAAAGAAATGAAGAAAGGATCTACAAAACAACTAGAAAACAATTAACAAAATGGCAGTAGCAAGTCCTTACCTATCAGAATTACTTTGAATGTAAATGAATTAAATTTTCCAATAAAAAGACATAGAATGGCTGGGCGGATAAAAAACAGGGCCAATCTATATGCTGCTTACAAGTGACTCCTTCATCTGTAAGTGACATATAGACTGAAAGTGAATAATTGGAAAAAAGATATTCTGTGTAAATGAAAACCAAGAGTTCAGGAGTAACTATACTTAGATAAAGTACACTTCAACTCAAAAACTGTAAAAAATATCATCATTATATGATAACAAAGGGGTGAATTCAGCAAGAGGATATAACAATTGTAAGTATATTTGTACCCTAACTTGGAGCACCTAAATATATAAAGCAAACATTAAAAGATCTAAAGAGAGAGACAGACTATAATAATAGAAGACATCAACACCCCACTTTCAACAATTGACAAGTCATCCAGACAGAAAATCAACAACAAAAAAATCAGATTTAAACTGCTTTCCAGACCAAGTGGACCTAACGGACATTTACAGAACATTCCAGCCTTTAGTTGCAGAATACACATGGAAAACTCTCCAGGACAGATTATACGTTAGGCCACAGAACAAGTCTCAACAAACTCCAAAAGTTTAAAATAATATCAAGTATGTTTTCTGACCACAATGGTATAAAACTAGAAATCAATAAGAGGAGAAGCTCAAAAAGTTTACAAATACATAGAAATTAAACAATATGCTCCTCAATAACCAATTGATCAATGAAGAAATTAGAAAAGCAATTAAGAATTTTCTTGAGACAATTGAAAATGGAAACACAATGTATCAAACCTTATATGATACAACAAAAGCAGTTCTAAGAGGGAATTTATAGCAATTAATACCTACATTTATAGCAATTAATACCTACATCAAAAAATTAGAAAGATCTTAAACAAAATACTAATGTTGTATTTCAAGGAACTAGGAAAACAAGAACAAACTCAACCCAAAATTAGTATAAGGAAATAAATAATAAAGGTCAGAGCAGAAATAAATGAAATAGAGAGTAGAAAAACAATATCAAGATCAACAAAATTAAGAGCTGGTTTTTTGAAAAGGTAAAAAAGAGACAAACCTTTAGCTAGAATAAGAAAATAAGAGAAGACTCAAATAAACAAAATCAGAGATGAACAAGGAGACATTACAACTGATACCACAGAAATACAAAGGATCGTAAGAGACTTTTATAAACAATTATACCAACAAATTGGATATCTTAGAAAAAATAAATTTGTGGACACACAA
>NW_007726994.1:195855-197896 GCF_000696425.1 Galeopterus variegatus | reverse complement strand
AACTCTCAATAAATTAGGTGTAGAAGTTATGTATTTCAATAAAATAAAGGCCATATATGACAAATGCACAGCAAACTCTCAATAAATTAGGTGTAGAAGTTATGTATTTCAATAAAATAAAGGCCATATATGACTTTATTTTAGCATCATACTAAATGGAGAAAAGTAGAAAGGTTTTCCACCAAGACAAGAATTTTCACTTTACTTCTATTCAGCAAAGTACAAGAGAAAGAAATAAAAGACATCCAAATTGGAAAGGAAAAAGTGAAGTAGTCCCTTTTGCAGATGGCATGATTTTACGTACAGAAAACCCTACAGATGCCATCAAAAAACTGTTAGATCTAATAGATTTGGTAAAGTTGCAGATACAAAATCAACATACAAAAATCAGTAATGTTTTGATACATTAATAGCAAACTTGCTAAAAAGGAAATCAAGAAAACAATCACATTAGCAATAGCTACAATAAAATTAAATACAATATATTTAATCAAGGCAGTAAAAGTTCCCTACATTGAAAGCTATAAAACACCGATGAAAGAAATTCAAGTTGACACAAATAAATAGAAAGATATCTTATGTTCATGGATTGGAAGACTTAATATTGTTAAAATATTCATACTACTCAAAGCAATCTACAGACTCAATGCAATCCCTATCAAAATCCCAATGGCAGTTTTTACAAAAATAGAAAGAAAACCCAATTCTATAGTTTATATAGAACCATAAGTGACCACAAATAGCAACAACAATCTTGAGAAAGAAGAGCAAAGCTGGAAGCAAACATATTACAAAACTGCAGTAATCAAAACAATGTTGCATAAAGACAGACATATAGACCACTGGAACAGAATAGAGAGCCCAGGAATAAATTTATTCATATATGGTAAACTAATATTCAACAAGGGTGCCAAGAAAACACAATGGGGAAAGGATAGTCTCTTCAACAAAAGGTGTTGGGAAAACCTGATATCCATATGCAAAAGAATGAAATTGGACCCTTATCTTACAACATACAAAGCACCTATCAACAAATGAATGGAAAAAGAAAATGTGGCATATATACACAATGGAATACTATTCAGCCATAAAGAGAATGAAATTCTGTCATTTGCAGCAACATAGATGAACCCTGAGGACATTATGTAAGTGAAATAATCCAGGTGCAGAAAGACAAACATCACATGATCTCACTCATGTGGAATCTAAAAATAGTCAATCTCATAGAAGTAGAGGGTAGAATGATAGTTACTGGAGGCTTAAGTGTTGAGGGTAGAGAGGGACATGGGGAGATGTTTGCCCAAGGATATATATTACAGTTAGATAGGAGGAATAATTTCAAGAAATATATTGTACAGCAGGTGACTGTAGTTAATGAGGATATAGTGTATTCATAAAAAAATGCAAAGATAGTGGATGTTAAATGTTCTCCCCACAAAAATTATAATGATGCAAGGTAACACATTTGTTAAGCAGCTAGATTTAACTATTCCACAATGTATGTATACTTCAAAACATTATGTTGTTCTTGACAAATACATAACTAAAAAACAAAAGGAAGATTATGCATTCTAGTAAGATCTCAAAACTTCCAGAAAGGAGACTTTTTATTGTTATGCATCCTGAGTGTAGATAATGAACCAAAAAACAAAACAAAACAAAGGCAAAAATATACAAACTCACCCAGTTTAATAACTGAAAAAATATTATCAACATTCCCTCAGCCGTGAAATTTCACACCTGATTTTTAATCATAGTTTATGGATATTGTCTTTAGAGTAGCTTTCTTGAGCTCCCATGATACAGTAATCCTACAAGGAGCAGTTTGTTTGTTTGCTGTTTCTGATATACCATCTGCTCTTAGCAGTGTCTATTTGAAATCTCCTTCTTTTTCCATTATGACAACATCTCTCTGTAAGTAGAGAAATTTCACCTTCATAACTTATTTATGGCTGGGAAGAAGGATACAACCTTGGGGAGAATTACTAAAGAGAGGCATTTCCAGTCCTTGTCACTTCCTTAGGGACAGCTCTCATTCATT
>NW_007726994.1:192112-195287 GCF_000696425.1 Galeopterus variegatus | reverse complement strand
CTTTTTATTGTTATGCATCCTGAGTGTAGATAATGAACCAAAAAACAAAACAAAACAAAGGAAAAAATATACAAACTCACCCAGTTTAATAACTGAAAAAATATTATCAACATTCCCTCAGCCGTGAAATTTCACACCTGATTTTTAATCATAGTTTATGGATATTGTCTTTAGAGTAGCTTTCTTGAGCTCCCATGATACAGTAATCCTACAAGGAGCAGTTTGTTTGTTTGCTGTTTCTGATATACCATCTGCTCTTAGCAGTGTCTATTTGAAATCTCCTTCTTTTTCCATTATGACAACATCTTTGTGTAAGTAGAGAAATTTCACCTTCATAACTTATTTATGGCTGGGAAGAAGGATACAACCTTGGGGAAAATTACTAAAGAGAGGCATTTCCAGTCCTTGTCACTTCCTTAGGGACAGCTCTCATTCATTCTTCCAAAGGATCAATGAGAGTACCTTTCTTTAATTTAGAACATCTGAACAGACTTAGTGGTGAAATGCTGACCTTTATATGTACTTCCTGGCTTTTTATTCTTTCTTGATGTAATATTCTGTTTTAAAATGGGAACAATACAGCCTATGTCTCTAAGATATAATAAACGACAAACCAAGGGCAAGATATGGATCAACCTTGATGAGAAAGAGCACGGGGCTTGGCCTCAATTGCCCAAGATATAAATTTTGATGGTTTTTAGTGAGCTATGCGTCCTTGGGAAAGTGGCCTGACTTCTCTGAGCCAAGTTTTATGATCATTAAGGTGAATATATTAATGCCTATCTCACAGTCTTGTGTTTCGTACAAATTAACACTCAGCTACCTACAAAATGGAAGGTATTCATTATTGTTTATGAATTAGAGAAACTAAGAGAACTTTGATTCTGGAGAGCTTAAAATCCATGGAAGAAGCACCAAAATAAAGTGAAGAGCACCCTTTGATTCTAATCTTGAATGGCATCTATACAAAATAAAATAGCAGAGTTTACAAACACCCAGATGTAATTATAACAGTTGTTCACTGCCAATGATTTTTCACCTTCAAGTTCTATAAGTTTTGAAAAGGTTGATTCAGACAGTGTGCTATCTCTTCTACTGATGTTAAATAGATGGGAAGAATGAGGGATGGAGAAATAAAATAATAAAGATGGAAAAATTTTCCATCTTTATTATTTCAAGTTTCTAAATACTAACTTTTTATGGAGAGACTATGTTTAACTCTATTATGAAGACTCTCTCATCTATATACAACAATGTAGAAATAACCTATAAATAAAACACTAACTGTATTCTTTACACTCAAAATAACTTTTGTGTAAAATAGATAATTCTATAATAATAGTATCAATAACTATTTTTAAGGCTTCCCATGTAAGGCACTATACAAAATGCTTCCAGTGTATTATCTCATAGACCTATATGAGGACAAATATTCAAATTCTATTAAAAATAGAGGCATTGAACACTGAAGTATTTAAAACACTGATGCAGCAAAATAATTTACTTCGTGCAGTTATCCAAGGTAGAGAAAAACACTACACAACAGCCAAATGAAATAAGTGGAAATAGACACACACAGCTCACTAGGGAAGGCAACTGGTCACCAGCATCTTTCATTTTGTTCCATAAAGATACAGTATTTTTATTGACTTAGGAAAGAATATATATTGAATGTATATTTTAAAAATAGAGAAATCTTGAATTCTCAAAGAAAACTTTACAGAAAACTAAAATGTACAGAAAATAGGCTGGGGATTAAATTACACAATGCTGTCATATCTTCTACAACCGGACACTTCTTTGTCAAGAAACCTNCATATATTGAATGTATATTTTAAAAATAGAGAAATCTTGAATTCTCAAAGAAAACTTTACAGAAAACTAAAATGTACAGAAAATAGGCTGAGGATTAAATTACACAATGCTGTCATATCTTCTACAACCGGACACTTCTTTGTCAAGAAACCTCTGCAGTCTTTGCAACCATAATTTGTAGGTTGAATGTGTAGCTGAAAATTTTCACTAGAGGGCAGCCTAACACTGAAATGTGAGATGCTTTTTGCATCATCTGATTTCAATAAGAAACTGGCCCAGGGAGTGCCACATTCTCGGCACAGCATCTAAAGGAAAATTGATGTGTCTATAAAATGTTGAATCAGCGCAGTTACTCAGTGGTGAGTAAAAGAAGGAAAAAGTCTTGCATAACATTAAAAGCCCAGCATAAATCGATGGTTAGGCATACAAATGTTGTGTGCTTTGAGCACAAAACCTTTGTGGTGCATGTGTGCTGAGCAGGGGAACATGGGCTACTGTCAGGTTTTTTAAGAAAGTCATAGTTTAGCTTCTTTTACATACACACAAACACACACTCTCTGAATCAAAAGCCATGGTGCAAGTAAACATTTTACAATTTGGAAGGAATTAAAATGAGTAGAAATTGATTAATTCCTTAAGCTCTTAAACCCTAGATTTAAACTGAGTGGAACCCTGTGGCCAAGCAGTTCCTCCACTGCTTGGTGACTTTTGTCTGACCCTATATATCCGTCTATTGTTTTTCCTCTTTGCTACTCTTTCTCTTGCATTTTATATTCCTCAAGTGATCTCACCTAACAAAATCAACAGCCCTGGCTCTGCGGAGAGTCGTGACTGTGTTTTTTTAACCGGGCTCTGAATGGTCTGAGAACATTATGCAGAGGCGATATTTGAAATGTGATACTGCCCAGTTCTCCTGCGAGCAAGCAGAGCTGTCGGGTCCTATTGTGTCTGATCACAAGAGGGATCTGACAGCTCTGACATCCCTGAGCAACTAGTGTGACCTTGTGTGGCCTGGGAACCAGGGCAAGAGCTAAGGGTACCCTGGCACAGTTAGGACCCATGATGCAGCACAAGGTGGCCATGGGGATGTGTGAGGACACTTGGGGGCCATGTCCAGAAGCTGATGACACAGATGGAATGTTAAAATGAGGAAAGAAAAGGGATCCATTAGATTAAAGGTAGGATATACAGAAATTTAGGCCTATAGAATCAACAATTATCTGGTATGGTAAAGGCTAGAACTTGTGGCAGTAGAGAGCATGGCTGGGTGTGGGCTCTCAGGCTAGGGTTTGAATCCTAGCTCTGCTTTCTGCTAGCTGGCTGACTTTGAGCAAGTTTCTTCACTTCTCTGTGCCTTAGG
>NW_007726994.1:161379-191594 GCF_000696425.1 Galeopterus variegatus | reverse complement strand
TTATGGTAAAGGCTAGAACTTGTGGCAGTAGAGAGCATGGCTGGGTGTGGGCTCTCAGGCTAGGGTTTGAATCCAGCTCTGCTTTCTGCTAGCTGGCTGACTTTGAGCAAGTTTCTTCACTTCTCTGTGCCTTAGGTTGTTTCTCCATAAAATGAGTGCTTAGAATAGTGTCTGGAACATAATGAGTTCAATGAAGATTAGCTATTATTACTATCATTATTAAGGATACAAAGATGAGAGAAAGGGACTTCATAAAAAGTCTCAGTTTCCTCATCTGAAAAATGCAGGTAGTAGTACAAATAGAACTAACTTTATAGAAATGTTGTAGGAATCAAAAGAGCTATTATATGTGAAATGCTTACAATAGTACTTGGCAAATTTTAAGTGCTCAATAAATGTTAGCCATTATTGTTAATGTTTTTAGAAACTGAAATGGAGATAATGCTACTTTCCACTCTAAAAGGCTAAAAGGTTGTGAGGAATGAATATCTGCTTAGTGCACTGTAGTTGCATGGGATGCTCAATAAATGTTGATTCTTTTTACTACTTAGCTTGAGAATTACGTTGCTTAGTTTGCTTAGCACCCACATGCGTATTGACTCCTGAGGGAGAATTTACATACTATCAGTTCCATAAAGCAGTGAGTCAACTATTCTATGTCATGGAGCCTCTCTGATAATCTGAGGATAGTTATGGCTTCTTACTCCCAGAAAAAAGCATGTGCCTGTCCACCATTTTGCATATACATTCAGGAGCCTTTAAGCATGTCTTGAAGCCTATCCAGGGATTCTGTAGAAATCCATGGGTCCAGGTCTAGGAATTCCTGTAATATAGAGATGAATGGACCTAGAAGGGATGATTCTTAGTATGGATTTCATTGTCAAGAATAGGGTTAGGAAGATGCCAAAAAGATCATCACAGGCCCTAAGCCAGTGGTTCTCACACTATTGGTGGTAGGGGCATAATAGTAACCTGGGATACTCATTAAAATTAAGATTCTTGGGCTATTCCACCAGATGTCATAGGTTAGTAAGTCTTGAGAGTGGTACAACCCAGAAAATGGAATTTTAGCAAGCACACAGTTGATTTTTTGTAGGAACCCTTTGAAACACAGTTTGGAGACTATGTCCTTAGCTTTGGAAGAACCTCAATCAGGTCTTAAAGACACTGAGCTCTGAGTAAGTAGAATTATTTTTTTAAAAAGAGAGAGAAATTATGTCTGTTTTAAAGCTCAGTGTATCCTTTATCTAAACTAAGCATCCCAGCAAGCATGAAAAAGAGTAAAACCACAGCTCTCTGTAAGAGCCTGGTAGGAGGGCTGGAGATATAATCTTCTCAAAGGTAAGTTTTGCCTGAGAGACAAAGGTTGTATTACCAAATGATTAGATGATAGGAGGTATTTTAATCTTAATCTCTTTCTTGTTACTAACATGGTTGTCTATTTTAGCTCTAATGAAGTCAATATATACTGTGTTATTTTGTATTTTGGGGCATGTACTCATTTATTCCTCCAGCTCGTATCTTTTGCTTATGATTGCTTTTCTCAGCCAGGTGGCAAACTTGAGACCAGAAACCATATTTGGTTATTTATCTTTATTTGTCCACGCAGATACCTGGTATAGGGCTCAGTAGATACTGTTTCATAACCTTACTACCTGCTTAGTTAACTTACAATATAAGATGGCGAAAGGCAATAATATGGACTCCAGTGGTCTTCATGCTCATAAACCAACATGCTTTAGCAATGGCAATGTAGAAGGGCTTCGTGGTAAAGTATTCTCAAGTTCATTTTGATCACACACTTTAGAAGAGGTCTCCTCTCCTACACACGTGTTAGTCCATTTTCCGTCGCTTAAGACAGAATACCTGAAGCTGGGTAATTTATAAAGGAATAAAATTTATTTCTTACAGTTCTGGAGGCTGGGAAGTTCAAGGTGTAGGGAACACATCTGGTGACGGCCTTCTTGGTGGTGACTCTATACTGAGTCCTGTGACAACACAGGGTATCACATGGCAAGAATGGCAAGAGCTCTTTCATGTGCTCTTCTTGTAAAGACACCAGTTTACACCCATGATGACTCATTATACCATTAACCCATTACTCCATGATTGGATTAATCCATTCACAAGGGCACAGTCCTCACAATCCAACCACCTTTGAAAGGCCCCACCTTTCAATTACCATAATCAGATTTCTCACTCTCTTAACTATTATAATGGGGATCAAGTTTCCAACACATGAAATTTTGGGGGACACATTTAACCCATAGCAACAGACATGTGGAGGATGAAATAAACTCCTTTAGGCTGCATAGTTGTTTGGCCATTCTAAATAGTGTTGGGAAATGTTCTCCTTACACTACCCAGCTTTCTTGCACTCACTTTGTCTGGAGTGCTCTTGACTCCTTTAATGTTCCTGAGTGCAGGGCGGTGCTACTTCTTTCCCTCTTGTTACACTAATGGCACTGGTAATGGCAAACTCCAGATAGATCAAGGGCTAAGTAAATATTGTCTCCTGACCCTCTGAGGCAGGTGGGGGACAATGGCCTCCAAGGTTGCTACAGAAACCCAGAGAGTGCCTGCTGACTCAAAGCCACCAGCCTCTAGAAAAATCAGTTTTTCTGGGGCCCAGAGCTAAGAACAGCAATTTACCTCGATAATACCAGGGTCTGTGGCTCTGAAAACAATTGACAGTGTAGATATTTATATCTCATACTGTTGTTTTAATACAACTAGAAGGCCATTTGTGCAAAGGAATTCTCAAGCATGTAGCACTGGATCATGTTTGGAATTCCCTTAAGCCTCATTACTTCTCAGTCTCAAATTAAATTCTTCGCTCCTACCTGAGAGCGGTTGCCCAAGGGCTTCTTTTTAAAAAAAATCTTTCTTTTGTTGGCGGCTATTTTTTAAATGGGCTTTAAAAAGTCTGGAGTTTTTGCTCCTACCTGAGAGCGGTTGCCCAAGGGCTTCTTTTTTAAAAAAATCTTTCTTTTGTTGGCGGCTATTTTTTAAATGGGCTTTAAAAAGTCTGGAGTTTTAGTAATGTTGTACAGAAATGTGGGCAAACAGAAAGGCGAAGTAACATAAGGCAGTTTTTCAGGCAAATATATGGTAACATAAGGAAAGCTTAAAAATGAACATTGGTGCTACCTGGCAGTGCACATCCTGTGTTTCATGAAACCACAAACATCTGAAAAACACTTTCTGGAATTTGTTGCCTTTACCTCCCAGAAGAATCTGCCTTTTTCTAAGTGACAGACAGCATTATCCCCATGTCTGTGAGATCTGCTATGAGCATTCAGCAACCGGAAAGGGGGGGATGAGCTGGTGCCAGTAATGAAAAAACTCAAGTCATTGTGAAAAATGAGCAGAGATCAGATGAGATTTTACTGGCAAGAACTGAGGAATCTTTTTGAAAATATGGTTCTGCATCATAATATTCTCAAGGGAATTCAAAGTGTTTTTATTTTTTTTATTTATTGTAACATAGTTGATTGTACATATCTGTGGGGTACAGAGTTGAATATCATTACCTGTGTGCAATATGTGATGCTCAAATCAGGATAATTAGTACATTCACATTATACAATGTAATCTTTTTTTTAAACAAAAGAACACAAGTAAAATCTTACACAGATAACACATGGCCAGCCTCACTAGATATTCAATCATTTTTTTTTTTTCTTGACACTAATGAACGGCTGAAGATGTTTCAAGTGAGTTTAGTAAATTGAACAGCAGCAAGCCACAGTTGCACAGCTCTTTTCTGAGGAGGTGAGTTGTAGTAGTAAGCCATGTGCCCTTGGTGAAGGGCAGTGTTCAAAACAATCACATGGAGACACCATCTATTCTTCCACCAAATCTTGTGATCTTCTGAAATAGGCAAAAATCAATNTTTTTTTCTTGACACTAATGAACGGCTGAAGATGTTTCAAGTGAGTTTAGTAAATTGAACAGCAGCAAGCCACAGTTGCACAGCTCTTTTCTGAGGAGGTGAGTTGTAGTAGTAAGCCATGTGCCCTTGGTGAAGGGCAGTGTTCAAAACAATCACATGCCCTTGGTGAAGTCTAATTGTCAGTGTTCAAAACAATCACCTGGAGACACCATCTATTCTTCCACCAAATCTTGTGATCTTCTGAAATAGGCAAAAATCAATGAACTTATAACTAAAATTTCTAGCTATTGCCCTTCTCAACCCTTACAATCTCCCCTTAATATTATAAATTGTAGTGGAGGGACTGCTCAACGGAAGACACACTAGAGCAAGAAGTGATAGCAACCCAAATAGTATTTCTTTTACTCACGTACTTTTTCAGTTGTGCACAGGTGACAATTGGATCAGTCAGTCATGCTCAACTGGGAACAGGATTCTAAGTCTGGGGAAAGCTGGAGCCAGAGAAGAGATGCTGCCATGGAATGTAGCCACTGCCAAAATCCTGGATGTGGAGGCTACAGGGGAAATAGATGTCAGTCTCTCTCCTTGCCCTCTGATCCCGGATGGTGACTGCCATAGATTGGACCCACCTGGAAGCCAGAGAACACAGTAGCCTGTTTGAGATAGGAGGTGTTCAGTTTCCCTGGGCTTGAGTTACAGGACATGCCTNAGTAGCCTGTTTGAGATAGGAGGTGTTCAGTTTCCCTGGGCTTGAGTTACAGGACATGCCTCTGAGTTACAAGCCATTCCCTAAAGTTTCAGTCCCCTCCTCTAAGCCCTCCCCTAGGGGAAAGCTACTGTTGCTAGTTAGACTTATTTTCAGCACCAACATGAGGAAATTGAGAACTCAGGGGACTGGCTTAAACAAGTCCAGTGGCTGGGCATGCTCAGTAGAGAAGGGTTATATAACCCTAGAAGCTGAACGACCGTCCACTAGGGGTGCTAAAGAGGATAGAATGTTCTTGAATATGTCTGGTGCATGTGATGGGATTTGACCAATGAACATGATCCTCCAAAAAAGCCAACTGAGTATGTGCATGGCTATGTTACATAACTGGGATCCACCTCCTTAGCTGAACATCATTTGATAGTGAAACTATAAAATCTGCATCCCAGCAGAAAGAGGGTTTGTTGCTCTCTCTCCTAGAGACAGCCCCCACTCTGCCTGTGGATTGTGTATTTCTTACTTTTGTATTAAACCTGGTGCGGACCTTGCCCAGTCTCTGAAGCTAGGCTGCACTTTCTTTGTGAAATCTGTATCTCTTATTTGTTATATTAAACCTGTTCTCACTTTCTACTGTGACTCTGCTTTTGAATTTTTTCCTGTGGTGGAGTCAAGAACCTGATAAGAGGATGGGGTGCATTGAGGCTGACTATTGGGCCCCCCAGACCTTTCCTCCAGCATTGTGGTGATGCAGTAAATTCAAGTCAGCTCCTGGGACAGAGAGCAAGGCAGAGATTTGGGCAGAAAATGGATGAGGAGTGGCAAGCAAAAAGTAACCAGTGCAACCATGCTTCGGGAACAACAGACCATGACAGTGCAGCATGGTGTATACATGCTACTAAAAAAAGCAACTTAAAACAATTCAGATTTTTATTTCTTCCCTTCTCTATAAACCCTCATAACACATCTTCACTAAAATTTCTGCTGAAGAATGTTAAAGCACACAGGTAGTATTTTATTTCTTCTAGTTGCTTTACTTCTCTTTTACCACCTGTGAGTAGAGCACAACATACATGAATATATTTTCATACTTCCCTGTCTACCTGTTGGTCTCCTTTGATATAAATTTACTGGTAGCAAAGACTGTAAGGTTGTATATTCTGGCCTTTGCTAGGCAATTGGCATGTTCTCTATAACCGCAGTTAATTATGCTGTTAAGATCTTGCAACCAGAACTGACTCATTTGTCCTCTATGTTATTATCACAAAGAGGATAACAATCTTGTGCTTTGTGTAGGAAATAGGAATTGGGATTCAAGGATGTTGTAAAGGTAGAAAGCTGGCTAGCTAGAAGAGGAATGAGAAATTCACTCATCTGTTCAACAAACATTTATGAGCCCTTACTCAATGCTG
The DNA here is from genome assembly GCF_000696425.1 of Galeopterus variegatus. Lineage (NCBI taxonomy): Eukaryota > Metazoa > Chordata > Mammalia > Dermoptera > Cynocephalidae > Galeopterus > Galeopterus variegatus. The sequence continues at coordinate 185,584 of NW_007726994.1, read as the reverse complement.
GACAGTTTGCTAAGTACAGGAACACAAGGATAAATAAGGCATGGGAAGCAGACAAGTAATCAAGGAATTGTAATTGAAAGTGCTTTAAGAGAGAAGTGAATAAAGCCCTGTAATACCATGAAGCAGATTGTCTGGGACATCAAGAAAGGATTCGCAGAAGAGATGACAAGGTCATGAAGAAGGAGTAGGGATTTGCTCAGGGTATGGCCTGGGTGAAGGCTTGTTTGTGGCTGTAATTGGTTGGATGGGGAGCTAGGAGAGAAGGTCAGAACGAAACAGTTGGGACCAGTTGGAAAAGCCTTCCTTATCTGCTATATTTTGGATTTTCTTTAATATTTTAATTTAAACATGACCCATGATACAGTTTTGATGTTACCTTCCAACCTTTCCTCATTCAGGAAATAATTATCTTCTATCTTCTTTGGTCATTCTAGTTCATTGCTCTTCCCTGCTCCATGTAAGTTTGCACAGAAATTTAGTATTAATTTTGTGCGAGTCAGTAACTGCTCAATGTTTATACTTGAGTCTAACTTAGATTTAGGTAAGCCTTCCCACATCATATTTCCATTGCTCAAGCTATTGCTGTCACCAATTTACTATTGCACAAATTCAGGCAAAGCTGAAACTTAGAGTTTGCTTTGTTTCAGGACACCTTTTGAAAAGTGTAAGCTGCTGTTGGCAAACCAGGGAAGGTTTGCCTCTAGGTCTCTCACCTTCCTGTCTGATTATGTTTTGCTTTGTAGGTAGGGACAGGCTTAGGGAAGAGAGAAGTTATATTAGTAACTTGTAATGTTGATGGGAAAAAGAACAGCTCTCAGACTGTTTGGTACCCGAAAGTAGGAGGCAATATTTTTCCTACTTTGTAGAAATGGTTTCCCCTTTACTTTATCAAATTCTCTTGACTCATGGCTTAGAACTTTTTCTTAGACTGTTTTATGCTCCCACGATAGATTATGACAAAAATCACTTAATTTAAACTGGATTCAATTTTTATTTCATAGCAAGTAAATACAAAAAGAGCCTAAATTAACAACTTAATTGTCGTCCTGATTTATCCATTTTTACTATAGTTACAGGCTAGCCATTAACAAGGAAGAAAACAATTAGTGACCATAGCTGGGAAAGGTGGTCAATCTTGGCTGACTCTAACTTTTTATGATGAATGGGCAGATTAGAGAGTCTCTTACATCATCACTAGGGGAGTCACAAAATGGGAATTATAAAGTATTTCAGTAGAAGAATAAAGTTTTTAAAAATATAACTCATTGGAAAAGTGTTTATCAGTATCTTCCCAATATAGTAAAATCAAACAACTCCATTCTCTAAAGATTTTCTACTCCAATTTCAAGCTAGGAAGCCACTTACGGGGAATTTTTAGTAAAATATTGTTGCTTCTACCATGTGATGAGCATGGGCCCAGCTCTTCTACACCAGACCATTTTCCAGCAATGAAGTCAATGATAGCTTCTCCCACACCAGATCATTTCCTAACAATGAAGTCAGTAATCTAGGCAGCAAGATTAACCAGATCCTCCAGCTTGTTCCTGTGGCCTCAGTTACTCAGGTATGTGGGACAGAAATCCCCCAGAACACTACTATTTCTAAGAATAAGTCTCAATATTGCTGCTTTAAGGAAATGATGGAGATGAACACATGATAATCATTCATATTTCTAAACCATGTTAGAATGTTAGAATTTTTATTTGCTTATTTCTATTATTTAAAAAATCACCAACCATGACTGGGAAGGTGGTCATTCTTGGTTGACTCAATTTCTGTTATGAATGGATTTGAAAAAATTTGAGGCCTAAAAACATTTAAACATTTAAAAATACTATGTGAACACATTGTTTCATTTCATTTTAATCCTTAAATGATTCTGTGAATAAAACAGGGCAGTTATTTTTATCCCCATTTTATAAATGAGGAAAACGATGGGGCGTAGGTGACTTGGCCAAGGTTGCACAAGTGAATGGTAATAAAGGAGCTGGAACTTTGTTCATTTGACTTCCTCGTGTTCTCCTCTCATATGCCTTTGAGTAAAGATGACATTCCTGATCCACTAGAAAAAGGATGTGCATACTGAGTTGTTTCTGCAGAGGTCCTGTGTTTGTCAGGATCCAGTCATACATTCTTCATGGTCTCCTGGTGGCCAGTGGCCCACAGTGTTAAGAGAACTGAATACATTAGATTGCAGTCTGAGGCAAAGACCCAGAGGAAGGCTGGTGCTTGAACAAGGAAGCACATGAGCAAAAATCATGCTGGAGAAAGTTGTGATCCAGTTTAACAATTCTACACTTGGTGAGCATGTGCTCTGTGCCAGGACCACTGCCAGGAGCTATTAATAGGGATGAAAGGCATATTTTCTGCTCTGGAGAAACTCACAGTTTGGAGGAGGAGATAATTAGAAGACAGTGTGAAAAATGCAATGTGCAAAGGGTGTGATGGGAGCCCATGGTTAGAAATCTATACTCCAGATGGAGCTAGGGAATAAGATTGGGGGAGGGAACAAGAAATGCTTTCCAGAGAGGGTAAATCTGAGAAGAATCTTGAAGTAGTAGGAGTTAACCTAGCAAAAGAGGAAAGGGAAAGAACTGCCATTTCATTTACAAAGGCGTGGGGGTGAGTGATTCAAGGAGATTCAAGCAATTACCAGGGCATCCCTGGTGGGTTTGGAATGTGGAAGGAGATCAGGTTGGAAAGAGACAGGCCAGATAATGAAAAGTGGTCAATGCCAGATTAAGTAAGGAGTTTGTACTTTATTCTGCAGACAAGGAAGAACAACTTCAGATTTTTTGGTTTTAGTTTTTTCTAAATTGAGGTGAAATTCATATACCATAAAATTAACCATTTAAAAATGTATATACAATTAATTGGCATTTAGTACATTCACAGTGTTGTGCAACAATCATCTCTATGTAGTTCAAAAACATTTCACCCCCTGAAAGGAAACCCATAAAGCAGTCATTCCCCCCATTGCCCTTTCCCTCAGTCCCTGGCTTATCTACTTTCTCTCTAAGGATTTACCTATTCTGAATATTTCATATAAATGGAATCATACAAAAAGTAATCTTGCATGTCTGCTTCTTTCACTTTCTAAGGTTCATCAGTGTTGTAATATTTATCAATACTTCATTCCTTTTTATGGCTAAATGATATTCAACTGTATGAATGTATCCTATTTTGTTTATCCATTCAAAAGTTGATAGACATTTGGGTTGTTTCCACCTTTTGGCTATTGTGAATAGTGCTGCTGTGAACATTTGTGTACAAAGTTTTGTTTGAATACCTGCTTTCAATTGTTTGGGGATATAATTAGGAGTGAAATTTCTGGGTCATAAGGTAATTCAGTGCTTAACTTTTTGAGGAACTGCCAAAGTGTTTTCCACAATGGCAGGACTATTTTACATTTCCATCAGCAACGTATGAGAGTTCCGATATATCCACAGCCTCACCAACACTTGTCACTTTCCATTTTTAAAGTTATAGCCGTCCGGGGCCGGCCCCGTGGTGCACTGCTACAGTGCGCTGCGTGGGAGCGCGGCTGCGCTCCCTCCCACCGAGGGTTCGGATCCCACATACAGACCGGTTCCCGCTCACTGGCCGAGTGAGGTGCGGGTGCAGCACTGAGGGTTGCGATCCTGTTGCTGGTCCCGGTCCAGTACGGGCGCGACACTGAGGGTTGCAATCCGTTGCCGGACACGAAAAAAGACAAAAAGGAAAAAAATAAATAAAGTTATAGCTGTCCTAGTGGGTGTGCAGTAGTATCTCCTTGTGGTTTTGATTTGCGTTTGCTTAATGACAAATGATGTTGAGCATCTTTTCATGTACTTATTGGCCATTTGTATTTCTTCTTTGGAGAAATGCATATTTAAGTCCTTTATTCCTTTATCTCTTCTTAAATTGAATTGTTTGTCTTTTTGTTGTTGAGTCATAGGAGTTCTTTATATATTTTGAATGCCAGACTTTTATCAGATAGATGATTCGCAAATATTTTCTCCCATTCTGTGGGTTATCTTTTCATTCTCTTGATAGTGTCCTTTCATGCACAAATGTTTTTAATTTTGGTAAAGTTCAATTTATCTATTTTTGTTGTTGTCACTTGTGCTTTTGGTGTCATTTACGATCCATTGCCAAATCCAATGTTATTAAGATTTGCGCCTGTGTTTTCTTCTAAGAATTTTATAGTTTTAGCCCTTACATTTAGGTCTTTGATCCCTTTTGAGTTAATTTTTGTATATCATGTGACATAAAGCTCCAACTTTATTGTTTTGCAAGTAGATACCTAATTCTCCAGCATCATGTGTTGAAGAGAATATTCTTTCCCCATTGATGGTCTTGACACCCTTGTTGAAAATCAATTTACCATATACTTGTAGGTCAATTCTTCACTTTCAATTCTGTTCCATTGATTGCTATGTCTATTCTTATGACAATACCACACTGTTTTGATTACTGAAGCTTTGTAGCAGTTTTAATTTGGGAAGTGTGAATTCTCTAAATTTGCTTTTCTTGTTTAAGATTGTTTTGGCTATTGTAATTTCATATAAACTTTAGGATTAGCTTTTCCATACCTGCAAAAAAAGGCTGTTGGGATTTTGACAGGGACTGCATTGAGTCTGTAGATTACTTTGGTGGGGCATTGTTTTCCTGTTTTCTTTTAGTTATTTGTCAGTGGTGTCCTTTATCCCTTTTAATATATTTAAGACAATCAATTTATAGTCTTTCTGTAGTAAGTCCAATGTCTATGCTTCCCCTTCCCCAGGGATGGTTTCTATTAATCTCTTTCTCTCTCTCTCTCTCTCTTTTTTTTCTTATTGTGAATAAGCTATACTTTCTTGTTTCTTTGCATGCCTTATAATTTTTCTTGTTGAAACTAGACATTTTGAATATTATAGTTTGGAAGCTCTGGAAATCTGACTCCCCCCAACCCCCTTGGTTTTGTTGTTGCTGCCTGTTTTGGGTTGTTGTTGTTTGCTTGTTCAGTGACTTTCCTAACCTATTTTTATAAAGTCTATATTCTTTGTCATGTTTGGCTACCAAAATCTGTGTTCTATTAGCTTAGTGGTCAGCTAGTGTTTTGACAGTTTCCCTAAATGCTTAGGGCTGAGAAAGAAAAAAAGGAAAAAGAAAAGAAAAGAAAAGAAATACTCTCTCAGTCTTAGCAGATTGACTCTTTGTGAGGGCACAACTTCAACTCTTAGCCAGGCCATTTTCAACTCTGCTTTAGCTTTCAGTTCTTGCTTGTTCATAATCTAAATGACTGTCAGAGGTGAAAGCTTAGGGTTTTCTTAGGACTTTTCTGAACATTCATCCAGCTCTGTGCACATCTGTATTCTTATTGATTCCCCAGTACATGTAGGAGATTCTGAAAGCCTTTACCTATCTTCCCACATATCTCCTTTCCTTATCCTTTCCTTCCCAGGATTTTCAGTCTATTTCTTGTCCTTACTACTATCCCCTGCCCCAGGCTCCTGTGGCTAATTCTTTTGCTTTTAAATGCTTTTGGCAAATGCTGCACAGGAAGCTGCTGCAGCCCTGAGAATGCTCTGAGTCTAGTAAAACATAGGCAAACCCTTGCAACTTCAGGGTGCCACAAAAGAAGTCAAAACAGACAACCACAATTCTCTGAGAATAATGTCTGTATTACCCCCTTTGGTACTAACAACTTGTACCAGGGGTGCATGTTATCATCTTCATGACCACTGCTGATCTGGGGAGTAGGGAATGGTAGAAGGACAATCCAAAAATCCACAGTGCTCTCTTGCACTCAGTACAGCTCCTTTCATCATTAAGCTTGCCCTGGCTGTTGTATATTCTTTACTAGATTCCAGAGTTTGTAAAAGTTAATTCTGACAATTTATGCTTGCTTATTGGTTGCTTTTTTTCTCACGTATGCTTTAAAAAACTTAGTTAATTCTGACAATTTATGCTTGCTTATTGGTTGCTTTTTTTCTCACGTATGCTTTAAAACACTTTTTTATTGTGGTAAATATATACAACATAAGATTTGCCATTTTAATCATTTTGAAGTATAAATTAATTGGCATTAATTACATTCACATTGTTGTGCAACTATCGCCACTATCTATTAGTTGCATTTATCAAGGATGGAGACCTTAAATTTCCTACTCTATCATTTTTGGTGATGTCAAAGTTTACTTCAGGTCTTTGAGAAGGGAAATACTATGGTGAGATGTGTATTAGAAAAATTAGAGGGTTAGTAACTAAAATTTTATTAATGGTAAAAAGTATTTGCTAAAATATAGGGTACATTTGATTTCTACAATTTTTGGTACAATTTTTGCTGCTTCCTGTGAATCTATAGTTATTTCAAAATAGAAAGTTAAGGAATAATAATGTATTGCAGGATGTTAAATATATTAATTCAGATATTTGAAGGGGAAAAGCCTAAACCCAAATAGCAGGTGAAACCAGAGACAAAGAAATACAGAAATAGTATGCATAATTCCTAAAGAAAATCCTGGGGTTATGCATGCCATGGCACCAAAGAGAACTCAGGAGATAATCACTCTGAGCACTAAACAAGCCTAGAAGAACATTCGGCTTGATTGAAAGAAAAACAAAAGGTTGAGTGGAATGTGTGTTAAAAAAAAAAACTCTCACAGGAACTATTTAATTTTATTTCTATTTTTCAACCAGGTTTGGCATCATGTTAATAAAATATACTTAGATACAGACACAAAAAATTAGCACGAACCAAAAAAGAAGAAGCTAGAACTGGAAAATAAATATAGGCTAGAAGAAAGGGATCAAAAAGCACTGTAGGTATTGTAGATGAGAAAACAACCTTTTTTCTCTATCTTCTTAATTTTAGTGACTTGAGCACTGCAAATTAAACTGGCAAAAGACAAATAAGGAGAAAAAGGTTTTATTTGATGCTAATATTTTATTTTTTTATGTATACATAGTATCTCACAGAAAAGGAAGTAAAAACCCAAAGAAGCTTTTAGGCCTGAGAGCTTATATACCATTTTAACAAAGAGCTATAAATTTGTGGAGAAGTGACAAGACTAAGGAAAAGAGTTTGAGCTTCTAGGGTCAATAATTGTGGAAGGTAAACATATAGGGAGGGAACTATTGGAAGATAAGGATTGTTTTATTTTTTTATTTTTATTTATTTATTTTTTTAAGATGACCGGTAAGGGGATCTCAACCCTTGGCCTGGTGTTGTCAGCACCATGCTCAGCCAGTGAGCAAACCGGCCATCCCTATATAGGATCCAAACCCGCGGCCTTGGTGTTATCAGCACCACACTCTACCGAGTGAGCCACGGTCCAGCCCCGATAAGGATTGTTTTAGAAAGCTGCTTATACAGCTTCAGGTTGGTGCAGGATCCAAACCCGCGGCCTTGGTGTTATCAGCACCGCACTCTACCGAGTGAGCCACGGTCCGGCCCCGATAAGGATTGTTTTAGAAAGCTGCTTATACAGCTTCAGGTTGGTGCCATCTTTAGCAATTATTCATTTCCTTTTCCCATTATGGGAGAGAGAAGGGGGGACACCTTCACAAAGGGAAGTTTATACCCTGCCTTTAGGCAGAAAGGGGGAGCATAGAGAGATTTTCCTGCATCTGCTGTTTCTCATTGCCCTCAGCTCAAAATAATTTTTAGGCCAAACTGGCATATTTTTGGGTGATGAATTCCAAGGAAAAAAATAGTTTAATATAATAAGCTAGATGCTCATAACAACCAGTAGGAGAACAGAGAAGCAGGCTTTAGCAGCAGACCAGTAATGACTTCCAGAATACCACAGATATGATCGCTTCAAGGTGCAGCAATCTCTACCACAAAATATAAGATGGGAGTTAAGAAAGCCAGACTTTGGAAGCTACAGCACTGCTATCACAATGCTTCTTGACAACCCCTGATGAAATGTGGCAATTGGACCAGGAACACGGAGTCTGACATCCACCACCCTTATAGCTGCCTCCCGCTGCATGCAGCTGAAGACTGGACACTGGCATTTCTATAGCATTGTTTCTCAGCAGCAGCTGAATAAACAAAAAGCACCAAAATAGTTTCTTCTTCATTTCCTTTGAAATCTCATGCAAGTGCATCTAATTGTAAAACCTCATTTGCATTCAAGACCCTACCTGAAGGAGGCTGAGAAATGTAATTTTTAGTGTTGCGGCCTCCGCCCTACAGAAATGCACAGTAGAAGGAAGTGGGAATGGATGGTAAGTGCCAACTGACCACTTTCAGCCCTGGTGTACTTGAGATATTCCTTTCGCTTTGTTTTTATCTGTTTCTTTGGTTGGCAGTTATATCACACAGTCAGAATGAAAGAAAAAAAAAAACTTAGAGATTTCAAGCCATCTCTATACTTTTGCAGATGAGGAAACTGAGACTCAGAATATTTAAGTGACCTGTTCCAGATCCTGCAGCTAATTAATGCTAAATCTTAATTCCTGGTCTTGAATCTTTTCCAGACATTTAATTATTTATACCTTCCTTTGTTCCAAAGAGAATTTAAAATGGCTTACTGATATGAAAAAACAGTATAGCATAACAAAATTTTAAAAAATAAGTATAAAATATGAGGCGCACAGGAAGTGAAGGAGCATCACACCAAGGAGCCAGACTCCAGCACAAAGCAGAGAATTTAGATCTCTGAAGAGTAAGTGAAGACTCGAATCTAATTTTGATTTAATGATTGAACCTAATGTTAAGGTGTTTGGTTACTAATGTGATTGAATCTAATGTTAAGGTGTATGGTTACTAAATTTGACCTCAATTTTGGTGTGTTAAAAAGTTTTTTTGATGCTAAATCAGTGAACCAATTTATCAGTAGGAAGCTACTTGACATTTGTGGAAAATGGGAGAAAAGTCAGGTCAAAATATAATTTTACTACCACAATAACAATAAAATAATAATTTTTTTAGTAAAAAATGCCTCGAAAGAATACTGATTTCTTAAGAAGCTTTTTTGTTTTTTTTCTTGAAAAGATAGAGTCCAAAAGGCAGAAGGAACCCCATGGAAAGGCTAGGTAGCTGAGGCAGCAGTGATTTTTTTTCTGTGCAAGTGGTAACACCACCCCTATCGGCTGGGAGAGAGATGCCAATATCTGAAGTAACGTAGGTTAGCATTTCACAGTCAGAGGCTCTGGGCACATGTCAGAACTGTCAGCTGGAAGCTGCCGAGACGATTTGGGGAGGGAGTGGACGTGCCAAGCACCAGTTTGATTTCATGATTTATTTGGAAAGTGACCAATAAAATTGCCTGCCAAGAACTAAATAACAAAAATAAAAGGAATACCAAGTATAAATTATAAGCTTTGTGTTTCTGTAAAATGTATTTTGGAAATTAATAACATTTTTTCTTCTTACCACCTAGATCCCTTCCTCCACATTAATTTTTTGTTCTCCCTAGAACTCAATTTGATGTTCTCTCCAACCTGTTCTTCTAATTGCAATTAAACCCTGGGGAAATTATCTTTTCAAATGCCAGAAAATAAGTTAGTGCCCAAGGGAATGGCATAGCTGGAAACGTGACGTGAGTAATCACCAGACCAGCTTTTTCTCCCCCAGAACAAAAGAAGGCTGCCAAGATGGCATTACTTGCAAGTCTCACAGAGGAAACCCTGGTGTTCATTTTCCCAAGAAAATAATTGTTTTGCATTCGTTGGATCATCTGACAAACTGCTTTCTGGTGTATTGACTTGCTGCCACACTGAAAAAGTAATAAATCAATAACCAGCTTTGTTTACGAAGCGGGGAAAAGTAATGTTAGCTTGAGGAACCGCATAAGACCTTAGAAAAGGAATTAAGCCCTTAAAAGAAAAAAATAATGCTTTTAGGAGGACCTTTAAGTACCTGAAGAGAAGGCCAAATAATAGGAATTGGGGAGAAACCTCCGAGTGATTAGTGCCACACCAGTCTTATTTGCATAGGTTGATATTGTACGCAAGATGCTAAGAGTTCACAGCTGTACTGGACTAGTGGTCCTTGAACCAGATAAATTGATCATACGTGGGCACCTGGGTGGGAATGATAGATTCATGGAAGACATCGTGGAATAAAGGAAGAAATAGCTTTGACATCAGAGATACATGACTCTGAATCCCAGCTTTTATACAGACCAGCTGAACATGCCTCAGCAAGTCACTTAAACTCCCTGAGCCTCGGTTACTCATCTGTAAAACTGAAGCAAGAATTTTTCCCCCCAGTGCTCTTATGAAGATAATGCAATGTCTCAAAAGCAACTGGTGCATAATAGTTGATAAATAGTAGCTATTATTGTTAACAAAAACACTTTTGGAGCATGGACTAGATTAGGAAGGAAAAAGATCAGGAAGCTGGTTTAAAATTATTTTAGGTTGATAGAGCAGTTTCTAAATTACTGAGTAATCCATAAGTTAAGAAAAGCACATGATAAGTTGCTGGAGTCATTGGAAGGAATTTGATGCTAAATCAGTGAAAGAAAGTCACCATTTGAGGAAAATGGTGTCCAATTTATCAGTAGGAAGCTACTTGACATTTGTGGAAAATGGGAGAAAAGTCAGGTCAAAATATAAAAATGCAGAAACCATTAAGTGGATGAAATTAAATACTTGGTGGTATGTGGGGGAGGGAACAGTGCAAAATAAGTGGTCTTGATATAATTGGAGAAAGATGAGTAGCAAATGGTATATCTAGGCTGGAGGTCAGGGATGTATCATTCTTTGTGAGGGAAAATACCATTAGAAATGACATGAAAAATTTCTAAGCAAGTATTCTCTCTGAAATCTCTGTATACATATAAAAAATTTAATTTGTATTAAAAAAGTTAAAAATAAAAATAGAAAAAGTGCCTGCCCAGGTACTTCCCAATGAAACTGTGAAAGCTGAAAAGCTAGGTCAGGTAAGAAAATAAAAACTTCTGTTATCAAGCTACCTAGTTCATGATGAAATGTAGAGATAAGTTTTAGGATGAAATAAATGACTAATTCTAATGAGATAGAATCATCCAGCATGGCACAAAGTGTTTGCATCATGAAAAAAACTGGTTTAGTCAGATATCCGTAAGCGATACTTCAGGTAATCATAGCACAATTAAGCCCAACATTCTAGCAGGTGGAGTAGAGCCAAAAACATTTATTTAGATAAAATTCAAGCACTGATCATGAAAACTGGGCTGAAATAGACTTTAAAACAACTTTTTAAAAAGCCTAAAAGCTGACTAAACACATTAATGCGAAAACATGAACACAGTTTGCCACAGATAAATCAAAATGTCCAGGTACTAGGGGTGAACTAGAAATTAAGTGACTAAAGAAATAATTCTAGAGGCAGATTGCAAAGTTGTCTGAAATCAGTAATAAGCTTATTTTTAAATACATCAAATCGGCAAGCTATGTAGATATGGAAAAGTTATATGTGTGGATGAAAAACAAATAATATAGATCCAGTGAATTCATTTATTCTTTTTTTTTTCCTGAATAGAAATATAAACAGCATATAAAATGAAAATAGAATTAATTTAGAAAAGACAGATTTTCTCCCTTTTGCTGCCTGACTTTTTATTACCTGAAGAAAATCAAAAACATTCCAAATTTTCAATGAAATACAGTTTTAAGAAAAACTGCTTGAAAAAAGTTCTGTAGCCTTTTTTTTTATTTCAGAGGAGGATGCTAGAGAAAGACATCAGGACTGAATTCCATTTCCAAATTAACATTGGAAACAGACAGTTGTGAGCTACGAAGGAAAAAGTCAGAGTGTTGTAAGTGGCTGACACTCACCTGTGATCTTTGAATGGACTTCAGGGTGGTCATTGTTCAAGACATACTGCCAGCTGTATACTGGGCCACAGTACCAGTGGCTGGGGGTTGCCTGTGTAATTCTAAATGCTCTTGGTGGGGGGGATTGGAACCCCCAGGTAAGCTTGTGGAGTCTGTGATAAAAGGCAAGAATTCCAAATACCTAAGTGGCACAATCTTTTGGGGGAGAAAGGCAATACTATTAATATAAAAAACTGTGTCTGATCAATCTGCTAGTTGTTTCTATAAGTAGTTTTATGGGATTTTTTTTTCAATCATGAAAATATTATACCCTCATTGAAAAAAAAAACAAATTAGAAAATACAGGAAAGTATAAAGAAGAAAAAAATCGGTTATCATCCCTCTAGACAGCAATACCCATGATAACATCTTGAAGTATATTCTTACAGATTTTTCCTCATAAATACATTTTCTCTTTTTGTAATTTTGTTTAAAAATGAGATAGTACTATAGTGTAGTCTGCATTTTTCACTCAAAACCGTAAGAAATGCAAATCTTTTCATGACAAAGTATATAGACACATATTATTATCTTTAATGTCAGTAATGTCTGGACATTATGTAGTTTAATCTACTTTTTAATATGTAGATTATATTAAGTTACATAATTTAAGTGAATTATTTACTTTTAAAATCAGTTCAATATTTGGCTCTTAGTATGCTCTTTATGTGCATTAATCCATACACATTTCTGAGTTATGCTGTCAGAGTATAATATTATGCTCTGTGTGGCATCTAGCATATTAGAGAATGACAGAGTATCTTTATCCATTCACTGGAAGGGATTTTAGAGCCCTGGGCATGCAAAATTTTACCATTAAAAATAATGTTAAGCCAAACAACCTTGCATGATTGTGTCTTAGGATAAATTTCTAGGAGCTGAACTACCAAGCCAAAGGCAGTGCTCATTTTTAAGGCTTTTGCTACAAACTGCCAAATTGGCCTTTTGAAAGGTAAACCAGTTTACCGCCAATCTCCACTCCCCACACCGTCCTCAACACTATATGTCATCATTCTATTTAGTCTTTATAAAGTAGAGAGGTTAAAAATGTCATCTCATGTTAATTTGTAGTTCTTTAATTACTAATGAGGTTGAACATCTTCTTACAGTTATTTGTCTATTTGTCTTTTCCTTTTTTTTAAGGAACCGTTAGTACATGTTCTTTCTGTGAAATTTCTGGGAGAGCACTATGTGCTACAAACAATGAAAGAACCCATTAACTTAGTTTATTTGTATAAGAATACTAAGTTGCTTGGAGGGCAGGGTCTTGTCAGTAATGAGATGGTCTTCTGGACTCACTGCTGACTCGTGTTAAAGACTTGGCCTTAACTTGTAGGGAAAGACTTGTTTGACATCTTATAAATTATCAGAAAAGGAAAGGGGACCCTGGGCTTAAAATAAGCTGCTGGGACTAGAGTACAGGTAAAGTATTATAGTGGTGGCTAGGAAACATTTATTTTATTAATCAGGCTTTCAAAAACTTCACTTCTGCTCGAAGTTTAAAAATAGATAACTGTTCCATGTTTTTCAGATTAGTTTTTTTTTAAAAATTAATATACAGTAAAATTGACCTTTTTGGGTATGTAATTTGGTGTGTAATTCTATGAATTTTAATGCATGAATAGATTTGTGTGACCACCATGACAATCAGGATGTGGAACAGTTACATTTCCCCCCAAAACTCACTTGTGCTACCCCTTTTTACTCACACTCTGCCTCTTGGCAACCAATGATCTGTTTTCTGTCACCGTAGTTTTGTTTCTCCAAGAGTGTCATATAATTTTACATTCCCACCACCAATATATGAATGATCCAGTTTCTTCCCATTCTTGCTAGCACTTGATATTGTCAATATCTTTTATTTTAGCCCTTGTAATAGAATGTGGTGGTGTCTCATCATGGTTTTAATGTGAATTTCCTTAGTGACTAATGATGTTGAGCATCTTTTATTTTCCATCCTTATCTCCTCTCTGGCTAATTATATGTGCAAATCTTTTGCCCATTTTTAAATTGGGATGTTTTCTTACTGTTGAGTTTTGAGACTTCTTTATATACTCTGGATATAAGTCCTTTGTCAGATGTATGACTTGCAAATATTTTCTCCCAGTCTTTCCATTCTCTTTGCAATGGCTTTCATAGAGTAAACGTTTTTTTTTCTGATGAAGTCTCAGGATCAATCTTAAATATGTTGTGTGGATACTGGTTGATGACTTGGTCTGCCGACCTCCCTCTGATCTCATCCACATGCATGTGCTCTCCACATCCAATTCCCAGAACTCCCCCTCACCTCACCAGCTCACAAAGGTCAATTCTTGCTGTTAATTATATAATGTAAATAAATACTTGATGTCCTTTTTAAATCAATTCAACAGTTGGCATGTTTTCTAGCACTTTTATTCATACACATTTCTAAGACATGGACCCTCCGAAGGTAGACACTGGGTGTTTTTATCTTGCCTAAGCAATGCCTAGCATATCAGAAGATGATGGAGTAGCATCACCGAGGGGGGATTTTAGAGCCCTGGTAGCAAACTTGTGGCCTGTGGATCAACAGCCTTAGCATTACCTGGGTGCCTATAAGAAATTCAGACTTTCAGACTCTACCCCAGTCCTATGAGTTAGAATTTGCATTTTAATGAGATTCTCCAGGTGCACATCAGACTTTTTGAAGCACAGCTGTACAATTCATCTGTACAATTTTTCTGTACAATTCTCACTTTTATTTTCCAAACAAAGAAACTGAGGTCCAGAGAGAGCAGGGGGTGGCCTCCCGGCCAGCAGCAGCAGAGCCCTACTACTCCAAGGTCAGTGTGTCCTGCATTGACCACCTGCCTCCAGAATTTTAGATGACAAAGGCAGCTTAAACTTCTCCATCTCATCCTAGACCATTCAGGGAGCATCAGCACATGTCTTGATGTGATCTTTCTCCAAAAAGACTCCTCTTACTCCTTATTCCCAGTATCCCCTAGGGACATCCAACTTTCAAAATGCAGCCTTTCAAATTTTCATAATGAAATGAACTAAATACTCTTTTGGGGAATAAAGTGATTTTTCTCCTTGCATTTGTTTACTTTTCTGTAAGCTCCTGAGATGGCTAACACACTAGTTGTTAATCACACCATCTGTTCAAACAGCACTTCTAAATCATTTGATTCATACTTTTCTTTTTAAGGAATTTTTTTTTCAGAACAATATGTTTGTGTCTGTGTTACTCCCATCATTTGGCAATGCAGTTTGAGCTATTTAAACTTTACTATTTATTGTAAATGGCTTTTCAATCAGCAAATATTTTTTTAAATATGCATGCACCACAAGAAAAAACTGTGTCTACTGAATTTTCAAACATTGGAAATAGTAGAAAAATCTGTTGCGTCCTGTCTGCTGTCAATTTTTTAACCATCTGATTATATTTAAATGAAGTGTTTAGGAAGATGATTTATCTGGCTGACCCTGAGAAATTTTCTCCTCTGGCCCTGAAGATGGCAGTGCAGTGCAATTTAGCATAACCCTTCACTTTTTTTTTTTTTTTTTTTTTTTTTTTCCCTTCCCCTAAAAGGAATTTCTGGAATGGCAGAAAGTGGGGGAGGATTCACTAAATCCGAACCTTCTAACACTTAGCATAAACCTCTTCTGAACCCTGGGACAATTTGGTTTATCTTTTGGTCCCTTTGTTTTTGTTTAAAGCTGTACCCCATGCATTTCCTGTTTCCAGCCGGGATCAGAAATGGAAATAGTTTAAAGGTTATTCTCATATCACTGGTATCCAGGAAGTGCCTATACAGCCTTCTGAGAAGCTGGTTTTCACAAGACTGCTTGGCTATTTTTTTTCAAATCCTAACAAAGGCTCAACCCAAGATAAGCAGAGCTAAGAATACTGGAGGTTTTCAGTGCCTACTGGGACCATCTCTGGGAGCCCGCCTCTCTTTGTTTCCTCTCCTTAACAAGAGGCCTGCCGCCTGACATTCTTTAAATTTCATTAGCAGGGTCTGGAAGAGTGGGTTTAGAAGGACACATGCTCAGGCCTCAGGCAATATAAACCAGAGGGCAATTTCTTGGTCCTGTCATTTATTAAGGTTGTGGGCATGAGAACAGAGCGGGGGATGGAATTGTATAGTTACACCCAACTTACTTTTGGGACCGTCAAAACTGGGTGACAATTCAACTAGCAGGAAAACATTTACTGAAAACAATTACGTGAGAGCCCTTATATTAAGAGCTGTTATAAATAACAATAACCAGCGATGTTTATGTGCCACGAGGCAAGCCCTTTGCCAAATGCCTTTTTAGCAACATCTCATTTAATCTTCACCACAACTGTATGAGATAGATACTGTACCCATTGTTTTTATATAAGGAAACTGGGAAACAGAGAGGTTAGGAAATGTGGCTAAAGTCATGCAACTTGTAAGTAAATTGTTGAGGTTCTAAGTGAAGCCTTCTAACCCCAGCGCCTGCTCAATCATTGCCTTGTGCTTGGATTTTGATTCATAGATGAAATTGCATAGACATAAAGACTTCTAGTTGGAATTAGACATATTTGGTACCCATTTAAGAATACCAGAGAAGGGGAGACCTAGATCCCAGTGTTTTCCTTCTATTATGTGCTGCACAGTTGTAAAGAAGTCAGGCCTGCAGTGGACACATATACTGTTTTGGGAAGGGGAGCTCCACATGAAACAGTGCACCTTTGACCTTAGGTGTCTTTCTCCAGTGTGATCTATTCAGAGGATTTCTGGGGCAAAGACTTGTTGCTAAAACGAGGGAGACCAAAGATAGCCAGTTGAGAAGTGTGGCTGTGGATATCCAAAGATCAAAGTTTTCAAACTGTTTTTTTTCCAATAGGTTGTACCACTCCTCAAGCTCAGAGGATATCTCAAGCTGTTTAGCCTCCCACCAGTTCAAGTGTGGGGACATTCTCATCTATTGTTGTCACTAAAATATAGGTGTGTGGAATCCCATTTCCCTTTTCTGTGCTATGGATGTCCTCCAACATTGCCTAGGGCAGTCATTCTCAAAGTGTTGTTCCTAGACCTGTACCAACAGCCTGACTTGGGAACTTGTTGGAAATGCAAATTCTTCGGCCTCAATCCCAGATCTACTGAATCAGAAACTCTGGGGGTGAAGCCTTACTATCTGTGTTTTAACAAGCCCTGCAGGTGATTCTGATGCACATTCGTGTTTGAAAACCATGGGGTTAGCCCATTATCTTCATGTAATTTGGAAGAAAGGGGTGGAGCTCAAGTCAGTCAATGGCAAAGTGCCACCTGCTGTGGAAGGGTGGTCCTCACTAGTTGCCGGTGGGAAGGACAGGTAGTGCCCCCACTTGCTTGGGTGAAGGCTGGGCTGGTTTTGAACTTGGCTCTACTCTTGTCCTTGAGGTGTCATTGGGTCAATGCCCTCTTCCAGGATCTTCCTCTCACATCACTTCCCAATGGTCTATTCTCCCAGCCCTTCCTCAAGCCTGGGGAATTTCTTTTCTAGTGGTGAGAGGATGGAGAGACGGGAGTTGGAAGTATGGATGAGGGCACCTTCCTGGGAGTCCTCTCATTTTCTTCCAAATCTTCCATCCAGGCTTTTTAAAAGTCAAAAGCCAAAAAAAGAAAAAAGAAAGTAAAAGCCAGGAAAAGACTCCTTTCTTTTCTACTTTCTGCAGTCATATACTCTCTCTCATGCAATGAGCTTAGAACAGCTGGGATAGGAGGCAAAGAGAGGCAGAAGTAGGAAGGGAAATATATTGGTTAGCATTTCAGAATTATTATTGCAGCACACTGTGATGCAAACTACTAGGTTTTCCATATTTCTCCCCAAAATTCCTTGTTCAGATATCTCATCACACAGAAATTAGAGACAGCTCTGGGTGGTTGAAAGTGATTTGGGAAGTTCCACCTACATCCTCTCAGTGGGAAAATCTCCTCTATTAAGGATCTAATGTAACAGAATTTCTTCTTAGAAGTTTGTTTTTCTGAATAAAGCTTGTATCTATTTGGGCATTTATTCCTTAGAATGCAAATTTCTTCCTGGAGAATACACCTTAGTTTGACAGATGCTTACTGGAGTTCCCTTCTCTTTCTTTCTGTTTTTCCTCTCTAAATCCCTCCTTCAGGGTTCATCTCAAGTCTAAACTACTCTGAAATATTCACTGATCAGTCCAGCCAATGTTGCTGCCTCCCCTTTCTCACCACCCATGGCACTTACACGTTTAGTAATTTGTTCGTTCTCAGTTTAGCAACCTCTTTTATACTGCCTTGTTTTGTTTTCTGTTTCTATCAGTCCACGTGTGGACATTTTTTGTATCCTGTAAAACATTATAATCTTACAAGAGATGTAAACCACTTTAGTTTGTGAGGAAACTGCTTCCTGCCTATCACTTCACTCGCATGTGAATGCTGAGGTTATTATTTCATACTAAGATGATGTTATACTTTGAACCTGTATTTGGGACTAGATCACACCCACACAGGGAGCCAGCCACAGCTGAAAAGTAAGGTTAAGTTTTGTGTCTGTCACTCTGGAAAGGAGCATGTGTGTTAGACCAGCACTGACAGTGCAGGAGAGGAGTGGAGTGCTGTCCTGGTCTTGACTTTGAAGGAGGGATTGAGATGTCTGAGATGTCGAAGGTGTGTGTCAGGGGAATAGGGGGTGGGGAGGTCGTGGTTATGAGGTGTATGAAAGATGATATCTGTCACCCAAAGTCTCTACTTAAGGTGATTTTCAAATGATGCTCAGAAACTCCTTAGGGGTTCCATAGAGGAGCCTTGGGGGTCTCCTTGGGGTACAGGTCAGTAGGAAAGTAAAACCGGAGCAGCGACCCTTCTCTACACTTACTAGAGAAACTCCAGAGTTTTCTGTTTTATCTGTTAGGGCTTTGTGTAAGAATGTTTGATATGAAGGTTTTCCTGCTGAAAAAATATTAGGGGGGACAAATGGTCTTCTTTGTAGTCTGGATTGTTTTGATTTCTGCATTCTCGATATTAATTTTCCTTTATTAATTTTTGAAATTTTGAAAAGCTTGTTTGAAAGTACCTCATCTGGGCTATGTGAGCAAAGTTTTTGTACCATAGGGATGATGGAGAAAACCAGACGGAACAGCCTCCAAGGTGAAGGTAACACCCGGCAAGAGGGGGGCAGAATCTGTATCATGCAGCTCATTTCCCTGCCCCTCTCCTTGGCTGATTTCTTATTCCAGTGCTAAAGAGAGTTATTATGAAGATGCTATATGTATGTATATATGTATATTTCCTCTTTTCCAAATATAAATACTTCTTGAATTGAATTAAATTAAGAACACTGGTGCTGTTAAAGAGATACTAAATATGGGGGAAGAATACCAAAAAAGGAAAGATCATGGAAGATGAACTTCTCCTGCTTTATGGATGGTCGCAACAAAATACCAAGGTCGGAAATGAAAATCTACATCCAACCCCTTCCATCCTCTACCCCCTCGTTGCCCACTCCCCTTTGGTCTATCTTATTAAGGTTGATCTTTTCAAAAATTATAACACACAATCTGACAATGTCTCAACAACCCACTGTGGTCCACCTATAATGCTAAACTGGGTCCCAGAAGTCTGGTTTTTGGATTATTTTCAGGGAGTCAATCGGTGTATGTGATTTCATTTCAGATTCCTTGAAGGTCTCTCATACTTCTCCAAAAAAAACAAACAAACAAACAAAAAAAAACCAGCCTTTGGGCTATAATTTTATTTCATTTTATTTTTTATTCTTTAGGAGACTGTTTTCTCAGAAAAGAAATAAAAAATGGAAAGGCATCTTGCAGCAGTAGCACAGCAGCGATAGCAGCAGGGCAGCCACCACTGCCCCAGCTGCCACCATGCTTCATAAAACTATCCCAAATGGGATGAGCACACTTAGCAGATGATCAGTCCTCTGCTGCATATCTCTTCTATTTATAATCTTGGCAGAACTACAAATTTCAAGGATTTTTGAAGACAGAGGAACTCTGCTACGTGAAGTGATTTTAGCTCTCTTCTCTTCAGAGTTTGAATTCAAGGGAGTAGGATTTCCAGCCTCTGAAGGAATTGATGTTCCTACAGCAAAAACTAGCCCCCTGCTCACAGGTGATGTCTTTTAATATAGACAACGAAAGGCTCAGAAGGGCCTTTTTTCTAGGGAATCTTTTTATGTTGACAAGGAGTTTATAAGATAGAGATATATTTCATGGGTTTTGTTTTGTTTTGTTTTGTTTAATGTTTATCCACAGATAATATGCTTAAATCACCTAAGGGTTTATCTCACAGATCTCTGTCTGTCTCACCTCAAACTATTCATTTCCAATACTGGCTTCTCTATTAATTAAATGGTATGTCTATGGGGGCATTTCCACTTGAATGATAATTAATGTGTTTTTTCCCAATCCAGCTGCCTATGAACTTTGGTAGATAAATGTTTTGTGTATAGCAAACATTTAAACATTTGAGGCTGGGCTTGGATAATGATTTCCTGCTCAACTGAAAAAAAAAAAAGGTAAACACCATCCAAAGCACAAGCTCTCTTCTTTACCATTTTACGACTTGGGTATGTGGAGAGAGGAAGAAAAATACTTCCTAATTCATAAATAAGAGCACCAAAACACCACAGTAACCATTGTGGAAGCGACATTGACCTTCTGGTTGATTTTCATAATCATTCAATATCCTTGCCTGAGTCCCTTAGTGGTTTATAAGGCACATGGTTTCTGAGACATGTACAAATTAAAGTTATATTATTTAAATATTTTTGTTGCCAGAGATATGCAAAATGTGACAAATTTATTTTTTAATGCACACAAGTTTCTTTTTCATTTTATGTATGCTACTAATGCTTTTGTGTGAGAGGCAGAATATGTCAGAGTGGTTAAAGGCTTAGGCTCTGGACTGAGATCTGCATTCAAATCCTGACTTCACATTTTGAGTCCTTAATCTCTTTGTACCTGACTTTTATCATCTATAAAGTAGAAATAATAATAAAATCTCCCTCACAGGGCTTTTGTGAGGATTAATAGCATTATTTATGTAAAGCAAATAGAGTAGTGCCTGGTATGAAATAATCTCTATATTAACTATTAATCGGTATTTTCAAAGGCAAGTATTTTAACATTAAAGCAGATTGGCAGAAAAAAATTGCCAAAACTTGTCTAGTTTTATACCACACTCTCAATTAATTGAGGAAAGTCACTGGAAGTACAATTTTAGTTCCAGAATACTATAATTTCAGCAGATGAATAGTGTGGCCATGAAATTTATAGTTTTAATGAATGTGAACCTCAAAGAGAGGAGCTATAAATCTAAATGGTAAGGTAAGGGAGACTTGCCCACCCCAACAGGTGAGTGTCTAAAGGTGAGTTTCATCCTCACAGTAGAGGGAGGAGGAGGAAATGCCTTTGGCGTAAAACTCCCAGCAAAGTACCTTGTTTACATAGACTCTATGATTCCATTTTCCCAGTTCAGACTCAGCCTCCTCTTACTCTAAGCAAAAATGGTATAAAAAAAAAATCACAGTTCGGAAAAACAAAATTAAAAAACCTTGGCCTTATGATACCTACTCCTGACTCCGAATGATAAGATTCGGGAAAGTGACATCAAAACTGGGTTCTCCACCAGCTGACTCTAAGAGAGATTTAATAATGGGAACTGCATGGGAGAATTTCCAAACCAAAACGTTATCATGATTGCATAATAAATATCTAGAAAGGAAGATCATCATAGTTAAGGAAAACTTTCTGATGAAGATTTCAAAGGAAAGCAGGTCAAGTGGAATTTCGTTGGGAAGGAATTGTCATGCTATCAGATGGTCACTTGTTGCAATGCTCCCAAATTTGCCTACAGGAATTAGGAACCCACATATGACCTAGCTAATGTTTATGAAATGCTTCTGAGTGCTGGGCGCTGAGCTGAGTACCTTGTAATTTATGTTATTTTGTGTAATCTTCTTCGCGCTTTAACTAATATTTTCCTAATTCAAAGCTGGGGAAGCTGAGATTCAGACACACCAGTAGGTAAGTAGTGAAGCTGGGACTCAGACCCAGGCAGTCTGACAACTTCATATGCTGTTAGTCTTAACCACTTTATTCTCTGTACAATCTAACATAAAGTGTTAAAAATGTGAGAGTTGATAGGTTTCTATACAGCTTCATTACATCAATTCTAAGACATGAAAATAATCTTGTGAGATTTCCATAGATATTAGCAACAATGCTGACACTTGGACTAAAATGTCTAACAGCAGACTTCACATCAGGATAGTATAGTCTCCTCCCACAGTTACTGAGATCACTTTTCTTCTGTTGAAGAAATGAACAAATTACAGAGATAAAGCTAAATGACAATATTTTGAAATAATCTTGTGAGATTTCCATAGATATTAGCAACAATGCTGACACTTGGACTAAAATGTCAAACAGCAGACTTCACATCAGGATAGTATAGTCTCCTCCCACAGTTACTGAGATCACTTTTCTTCTATTGAAGAAATGAACAAATTACAGAGATAAAGCTAAATGACAATATTTTCTTGATATTAAGGCTCAATAGTAGCACTTGGAGAAATATTACAGTGAAACCACTGCTGGCGCTGGGCATTGCACGGACATGATATTTGAAACAGTGAGCTTCACAATCTGACTCAAAATTAAAGTAATTTATCTTTAGGTGGATCTAGGACATTTTGTTATTTCAACATGAAATTCTTGGGAAATTGAGATGCCAGTAGAGAATCTCTTTGTGTGAACACTAATA
Organism: Galeopterus variegatus; assembly: GCF_000696425.1. Taxonomy (NCBI): domain Eukaryota; kingdom Metazoa; phylum Chordata; class Mammalia; order Dermoptera; family Cynocephalidae; genus Galeopterus; species Galeopterus variegatus. Next base: position 163,073 of record NW_007726994.1, on the reverse strand, counting down.
TGAAAAATAAGGAGGTGACTCATTGAGATGCCATCAGCTATGTGGCAGTCAGAGTTTGGGCTGTTAAATTGATGCCACAACATCTGGCTGGAAAAGATTTGCTCAGAAATTGCCAGCAAAATACTAACTGAAGATTTGCCATCACCTTGCAGTACCTTGAATGCAGATAAAATGACAACATGTATACAAGTCTTTATCCTGTCCCAAAGGCCAAATTAAGAAACAAATAGGATAAGATAGTGAGTGGAAAGGCCGAAGAATTTTGAAATCATATAGCATACCATTTGAGCACAGGTTTGTTCTGTCCAGTTTGATAAGACACCCGCCAGTATCATGTGGCTTTTGAACAACTGAAATGTAATTAGCATGAACTGAGATGTGCTGTAAGTGTGAAATATAAACCAGATTTAAAGACTTAGTATGGAAAAAGAATGTAAAATATCTCAATACATTTTTAATATTGGTTATGTATTGAAATGATAATATTTTTGATATATTGGCTTAAGTAAAATACATTATTAAAATTATTTGAATCTGTTTCTTGATGCCTATTTAATGTGGCTACTATAAAATTTAGATTGCATATGTGCATATGTCGTTTGCATTGTATTTCATTGGGCAGTGCTGGCAGGTACTCTGTACCAGCAGCAGTCAAGAAATGAAGACAGCTTTGTCCTTCACCATGGACAGTGAGGGACTGTTTAGGAGCCAGATGAAGTATTTTGGTGGCCCACTCATCTCTATTGATTTTGATTTGTTTTTTATTTCTTTAATTTCTACTTTTATCTTCATTACGTTTTTCCCTCTACTTTCTTTGGATTTATTCTTTCTTCTCTGCAATCTTCAAAGGAATTCTTACCTCATTTATTTTCAATTTTTTTCATTAAGTAAATTCATTTAACTCTAAGGTATTGCTTTAGAAACATCCCCAAATTTTGGCATATAGCATTTTCATTGCTGTATAGCTTAAGTTTTTTTTAAAAAAATAATTTCTTCATTGTGTGTTCCTTTCTAACTATTAGGCCATTTTTATGATACAACTATGTGATATAGATTTTTTCATATTTCTTAAAATTTTCTTTGTGGCCTGGCATATAATCATTTTTTGGACAGTTCTAAGTTCCATTTATGCTTGAAAATAATGTATATTTTCTATTCATTATGTGCAAGCTTATACATACAGTATGCCATTTATTTATTTATTTTTAAGTCTTGCCACGTTTTATTGAAATCCATTTGGAAGCATTTTTTTTCAATTATACTTTTTGTCCATTTCATGTTGTAAGGCCTTTACACAAATGATTTGCATTAGTATTTTGACATATTTTATTGAAATCCATTTGGAAGCATTTTTTTTCAATTATACTTTTTGTCCATTTCATGTTGAAAGGCCTTTACACAAATGATTTGCATTAGTATTTTGACATCAAAAATAAACTTAACCAGCCCAGTGACAACTGTGACAGAAACATAAAATAACCAATTCCTTTTTTAAAACTTTATTGAAACATAATTGATTGTACATATCTGTGGGGTACAGCATTAAATATTAATATCTGTGTGCAATATGTGACCCTCAAATCAGGATAATTACTATATTTATCATTACACGGTGTAATCATTTTTTGTGGCTCTTTACCAATTTCTTACTAACCACACCTCCCCCATTCCCAAACTCTGGTGGCTTCAGTTCC